>NW_011967182.1:902848-927578 GCF_000949405.1 Vollenhovia emeryi | reverse complement strand
TTGTACATAATTTATTTTGCAGCGTATTGTTATAAACTATATATACAGCCTTATTATGCCTTAGCCACAATTATTAAGCATCCTTATCATCACTATACTGTACTAAATCTAATACCAGAAAGATTTCTATTGTTTAAAAGTTGTTTAAGAGAGCTCATTGCTTTTATACAGGGTACACTAAAACCACCGGACATCTTTTTAATCATAGTTTTGTTAGAAAATTTTAAGACAAAAATTCTAATACAGAAATGCCAAGGCTATAATATTTGTGAAATAATAAGCGATTATATTTCACAAATGATAGGCCTGAGATTTCGCGTGCTCAGGTACGGCGACATGACAAGTGATAAAGATCAAAGGGGCCGACAGAGAGTGGACCTACTATGATAAAAGTCTTCCTATGAATGTCGCCCTTTTTAGCATAGTAACAACCTTCATTGTAACTGATATTGATCGACCACTTTGATAGCTGCAACACTTTGAGGTTACAACATGTTGCCAATTTTTACTTGAATTAAATAAAAAGGGCGACTTTCCTAGGAACACTTTTATCACTTGTCAAATCTCAGGCCTATTATTTGTGAAATATAATCGCTTATTATTTATAAATTATTATAGCCTCGACATTTTGGCATCAGAATTTTCGTTACGAAATTTTCTAAAGAATCTATGAGTAAGGTGGCTCCTGCATAAACCGACCAAAAGTAGAAAAAAAATGGAAATTTAAGTATGTTGTAGTTGTAAACTTTATCTATCAGTACGCGAAATTTCAGACCCGGTCGTCGATAAAATGAAATAAAGAAAAAATGTTAAAGTTGTATTTTTTAACATTCCAGTAAACGCCAAGTAACAGTTACGTAACTCAATATTCCAATTTCCTACTCAACAAGATAAATGTAATATAACACCCATGTTATATTACATTTCCATTGTTAATTAGGAACAATAAAAGCCTTTCTTGATATTAGATACAGTACAGTATATAATTAGGAGGGTATTTAATAATTTTGACTAAAGCTAGCTTTGTTATTTTACCTGACAAGCACCTCCTCCCAGTCCTGGGGCCGTAGAAACGTGCCGTTCGTCGATATGCCAGTATTGCTGGCACGCATTGGTGCTTATAATCGGCAATGTGGTGTACTTGAGTTTTGTCGAACCTTGGCTAGTCATACCATCTGTTCCCCAACCGACCACTAAAGCGTTTTTACCAATAAAAGGATCCCTCTGGTTATAATAGTATTGTACGGGCTGAATTGTGCCTGAAATAGAGAAATACTGTATTTAACTAATAATTTTCTAAAACTGATATTGAGAAACGACATACCCTGGGAAAAATTAAAACCGTTAGCAACCCATTTTGGGGCCCACAATTAGTAATCGAATTATTTGGATTTTTCGTAACTCTACACTGGGAAAAATTTTGACCATTTCTTTTATAGTTAAGCAACATAACATTTCGGTTAGTGCCTCTTAAGTGAAAATTATTTTTGCGTTACTGAATATCGACAGAATTAATTGAGGGAATTGATTAGTATTACTTGAAAATCTTGGATGCAGATAGAATAGCTCAAAATAGCATAAAATAATTAAATATCGCTGACGTATAAATAAGCGCAAAAGAAGGAAGGATAAGGAATATTAATTTAAATACATTTACCGGAAAAGGGAATATCCTGTGGCATGTAGAGTAAGGCAATATCGTTGGCACCGAGTTCGTATTCCGGGTGTATGAACGCTTCATCCGTAATCATTGACACACCGTGGCCTTTAAAAGTGTCGTAAATAATGCCGGACTTGTTGATGATGCCGAACACTACGAGAAATCTTCGCGGGTAGGGGTAGGTTACTGCGCAATGGGCGGCTGTGAGAACCCATCTTTTGTTTATAATTGTACCGCCGCATTGCTGGACTGCTCCATCACCCCGGAGTTTGTGCACCACTGCCATGTATGGAAACCTTCCGAGCGGCGCATCTGTTCCGTCCGCTATTTTACTCCAGTCTTAGTCCGTGGTTCAAAACATACGTCAGTGTGGCGAAAAACAGTAAGCGACGATCGTCGCTTCGATAAAAATGTTATTTACTACCACAGACTTCTATACAGGGTGTCGGATTCGATTTGGACCACTCCAAAGATTATAGTAGATTGGGTCAAACTGAGAAGAAAAGTTATATACCATTTTACAAAATCCGTAATTATTATCGCGTAATTAAGAAAAACGTCTGAGCCAATAAGTGCACGGAGGAGCGGAAGGCCGGACTCGGCAGACATGCAAAATGGTGTATCTGTTGACATCTCTCAAGATCCGATAACGAGAGGTGGAGTCATGCATCGATTGATGAAAGACCGTGGCGAGCGGGGAGCGGTGAGCGGGCGAACGGCGCGCAGCGAGCGAACGCGCGACATATGACACCGCGCCAAAAAAGTTTTTCTGGTGGTAGGAGAATAATACACCATTTTGCATGTCTGCCGAGTCCGGTCTTCAGCTCCTCCGTGCACTTATTGGCTCAGACGTTTTTCTTAATTACGCGATAATAATTACGGATTTTGTAAAATGGTATATAACTTTTTTTCTCAGTTTGACCCAATCTACTATAATCTTTGGAGTGGTCCAAATCGAATCCGACACCCTGTATATTATATTTACTAGACCGCTAATTTATAAAACAATTATCAAACTGTATGAGTTAAAAAATTGATTAACGCTTGTTGAATTTTTCTTTTTCCTCACCACGTGTATGCACGGGAAGGACCATTTTGCCGGAAGATATGTCGCTTCTGCAGAACCACGGTAGTAAGGGGGAGGGGGAGGGGGAGATGTAGACGTCCGGGGTAAGATACAGTGACCCTCGATGACTGCAAGCATACTGACATACTGTCAAACTGATTGCAAGGCACAAAAGTATCTTCACACTTTTCACATTCATGGTAGACTGTTCCGCGCGCCGCTCCTGCAAATTTCCCATTTATGTAGTCGCGATATTCAGGCAACAATGACAACTAACGAGATTATTGACGTATGTGTGTGCACGTATGTACACGGCAAGAAAATAATGTTGTATCAAGAAACCGGTGGCAGCCCGTGACGTTAACGTTTCATTCAAGCAACTTCTTTAATTCAACAGCATTTCTTTGTGTGTATGTACGTATGTAGTACGTATATAAGTATATGTATTCTTTTCAAGTCTACTGATAATAATTTTAATTTTTAAACAAAATAACTTTTGCAGAAATTCTATTAAAAATTACAGAAATTCAAGCAGACGCGTATAACTTAGTTGTATTTTTCAACTTAACAAATCTTTTTATAATGTAAATTTCAAAGACCTGCATAATTACAATATAATTGTGACAGTAAAATTAATTTATTTTAATGTTATACATCTTTATAGAAAGATACTTTAGAAGAAATATCTTAGACCGTGTCACTAGTACATCAGTTCCGGTTACAGTGGCTTACCTTTTATTCGTGTCTCTAAGTTGCAAGATGATCATCAATTTCCAAGTCCGAACAGAACAAGAATTTTACGCCTGAAGAGTCTAATGCTGAATAGTGAATACCAAATTGCTGCCTACAGCGTTTAGAGCTTCTATTTGTACCCCGAAATGACGAGGCCCTCCCCTCCTGGGGCTTCCCACCATTTGGGACTTAATCTAGTAGAAGATAGAAGGGATATCTCAGAGTTTGTATCATCTGGGCTCGGAATTCAGTGCTCTTTGGCTACATGGCCCACTGGAATTTTATCAGTAAACAGAGCAACTCTACCCGAGGGTTCGAAGAAACAGAACTTTCCATCTTTAGTGGAAAGAGAACTCTAAGATAAAAACATTACTGGAATTTCGTCCGTACGTGACTATATGAATATGTGTCTATTTCAACGTCAGACGTTTCGATCAGCCGAGATGGTCCTTTTCAATAATATGAAATTATAATAAACCAGCGGCCTTACCCGGCTTCGCTCGGGCCACCCTTCTCTTAAACCACGTTTTTTACATGTCATTCATGTTCCATATCTTTTTTAATTTCTCTTTATATATGTCTCTCAATTCTATTTTAATTTAATTTTACAGCTTTTCTCGGGTAATATCCAAAAATCCATTTAGTTATAATACGAACTAGCCGTTTGTGTTAAGACGAATAAATGTCTCGGTCTCGGTCATAAGCGAGTTTTATAGATACATTTAAATTATCGTTCACACGATACTATGAAATTACGCACTGCGTAGAGAAAAAATTCCATTGGATAAGTCAATTAAGTAGCGTTTCCGATGGAAAATTAACCATCGGTTGTTTTTATTAAGTTTTCCGATTAAAGTATGGATATATTCGATGGAATTTATCCCATGAAATTGCAGTTACCGATAAAATTGAATAAAAGAACCGATGATATTTTTCATCGGATATTAAATTTAATGGAATATACCCGTTTGTTAATATGTAATTGATTATCCGATTAGATGGGCAAGGATATTTTTTAGGTGTATTTTTTCCACGCTTGTTCGTTTCTCTTATTTTCTTCAATACATTTTCGTAACTTTTCTACAAAATACGGTTAATGAGTTTCTATCTGATACCTAAGGAAGTATTACCATGCACACACACGAGTTTCTCAGCGAGATACCACCTGGTCAATCCAGTGCTTGTATTCAGAAATCCTTGTAAAGACTCCAGGTGCGTCGCTAGGGCAACGTACGTTTCCGTAACTCACAATGCCCACTTGACCGTCTATGCCATTTTCATCTACTACAATGAGAGGTCCACTGTCGCCCTAAAAATAAAATATTAATTACTAACTTGACGATAAGAGAGACCCCGTCAAATTTTATTTATTAAAGCTACTTTAAACGAGGTGATTCACATTGTGCGATAAAATATCCTACTTATACGTGTATATAATTTATTTTGTCGCATATTATAATAAACTGTACAGCCTTGGTCAAAATTATTAGACAGCCTTATAATCGTTATACTGTACTAAATCTAACACCAGACTGATTTCTATTGTTTAAAAGTTGTTTAAGAGCGTTCATTGCTTTTATGTAATAACCAACTTTCACTGTAACAATAAAAGCCTTCCCTGATATTAGATTCAGTACAGTATATGATTATGAAGGTGCCTAATAATTTTGACTAAAACTGCAGCCTTATTATAATATTTTACCTGACAAGAGTCTCGCCCCAGTCCTGCGGCCGTACAAACGTGCCGTTCGTCGACATACCAGTATTGCTGGCACACATTGGTGTTTATAATCGGCAATGTGGTGTACTTGAGTTTTGTCGAATCTTGGCTAGTCATACCATTTGTTCCCCAACCGACCACAAAAGCGTTTCTTTCCGTAAAGTGTTCGTCCCGATTATATGCGAGTTTTATTGGCCCAATTGTGTCTGAAATAGAGAAATATTATAATATGTTCAATCAATAATTTCGTATTTATATTGTATCAAATTTGTACACGGAGAGAATTTTGTCTTAAATTTATTTGGAAAAATTAGTAATCGTGGGACAACGCGGCGTCACGCAGAATTTTTGCAAATTTTATGATTTTACTAGTGAAATGTATACTCAGCTTTTGTGAGGTGTAAAGTCACCGCCATAAAAAATAACGACAACTTTTACGTAACACAGATCTGACATGAGTCGCACGTATTTTAAATATCGTAAAACTTTGTACCGACTCGGAACCGAAACACGTAGCGGAACGTGTCAATTTGTGATATTTTTGTAGTACATCTCAAAGATTGCAAAAAGAGCTGTGTACACTAGGAATCACTGATGCCTTCCCACATAATTTTGCGCACGTATCAACACATTTCTATATGTTGAATATACATACATGGAAAATGTGTATCTATCCTACATGTACCGAAATTCATATGGCAAGGCATTAGTGACTCCTAGTGTACAGATAAACAATACTATTTTCCATTATTGAGTTTTCCACATTTATGAGACTATTTGTTATTCATATCGTTATTAATTCTCCGCGTCTTTTCCATAGAATAATTAAATAACGCCGCCATATGAATAAAGCGCAAGAGAAGGAAGAAGGAGGAATAGTAATTTAAATATATTTACCGGAAAAGGGAATATTCTGTGGCATGTGGAGTAAGGCAATATCGTTTTGAGACGGTGTGTATAGCGGGTGTACGACGGCTATAGTCGCAATCATTGACACACCGGGGCCTAAAAGAGTGTTGTATCCAATGCCGGACTTGTCGATGATGCCGAACACCACGAAAAATTTCTGTGACCCCCCCTCTACGCAATGAGCGGCTGTGAGTACCCATCTTTTGTTTATGATTGTACCGCCGCATTGCCCGATTCTTCCGTGGCCCAGGAGTTTATGCACCACTGCCATGTGTCGAATAAACGGTTAACTCCGCACAGAAATAATTAACGTTCTAAATGCCTCCTGCACTGTGAAAAATTTCCAACGGGTCGATCGCCATATGCGACTACGTAGCTTTTTGAATCGTCGGCCGCGCGAGTTAATAGGGTGAAATTATTTGTACATTTTGCAAATTCAATTTTAGCGGAAAATATACAATCAGTACTCTCTAAAATTTTTAGAGTGAAATTTTCACTCGAACCATGGTGCCACTGGCCACTTCACTCAATTCGAGTGAATGTTTATTCCAATAGAGCGAATTAATTCCAAGGCAAAAAGCGAAGAATTTTACTCTTATTTTTAAAGCGAAGTCATTAGTTTGTGGCCGCCGAACTCGTAAGTGAGACGCGGGCCGGGTCGGTTCTTTTCCGCGACAATCAGCAGAATAAGCGAAACTGCCACATAAATTATAGATTTTCAGTACTGGCTGTGAATATTAGAATGCAGTCTCTACATGCGATGATTGTAGTGAGCAAACAATAGCGAAGCTCTCGTGAAATTTGATCCTGCTAACAATAATCGATTAAGGTAAAACAATCCAAGTAAAGAGTGAATAATGGCACTCTTTCAAAAAGTGAAATTTCTCTCCATTCGGACTGACAGTGTTTTCATTATTTCATTATTATCAGTTCTACTTGTAGCTGTTGTGTCGGATGGACGTGCCTTCAAGCACAGTTTTCTCCGACCGATACTCAGAGACGGATGACATTTTTTTACAATGTAATTTTTAACTAATATATATATTTCCTTGAAAAGCACCACAATCCGGAAGGTCGAAAACGTTGGAAGAAATTGATAAATTAAACCATCCAGCCAGCGTAAATTCGTTAAATAATTTTTCTTCCTGTGTTCAATCAACTACTGGCGACAATAATATTCTTCTGGTTTTCATTACTTCTTCGAGTGAAATTTCACTCCAACAGGGTGAGACTCCACTCCAAAAAATTTAGAGAGTACGAAAGGGCAGAAACATTGAACTCTTTTCCACGTTCAAAGTACCGAAGTGTGCGATAATCCGTAAATCAGGCATCTAATTTATAGCATACGATCGATCAAAACCGAGAAATCGATCAGCACAGTTGCGCGAGAGGTGCGAAGTTCGCGAACGCGTGAATTAGCCGCCGAGCAGATGATTTCTACCGGGGTATGTTTCCAGAGAATTGCCACCCGCTTCCCCCGTTTACTCTTTCTCATCTGTATTTCCGTATCTTCTTCCCCGAGAGCCACTCGCCGCAATTGTAACGTCTTGACGCTCTTCATTTTCCGTTTGGTCTTTTTATTTGTCCACGCGGTAGTCGGGGAAACATTTTCGCGGGTCACGTCGGAGCAGATCGTCCGTATCACGTAGCGGGCGTAAAAAGTTTTAAGGAAATAGACAATGTTTTTTCGCGCGTCCGCGCTCGCGCTGCCAATTCGCCCGAATAAACAGCGAGGCAGCTAATAAAAAAAGTGGACGGTACGGCGTAAGAAAGTCGATCACGGCGGGTGGAATTGCAGTTACACGAGGGGGTACGGAGAAGCGGGGGGGGGGGGCGGGAAGAGCAGGTCGATGTGAACAGCGAAGGGGGATGCGATCTATAGCCGGAGGGTTGCTGAACTCTCCAAGTGTCAGCCTGAAGCTTTATGCGTCTGCCCTCGTCCGTTTCCTCGGAGTTTGCCTTTCTCATGCGCGTATGCGCGTGTGTGCATGTGTGTGTGTGTACTCGCAAAACGAAAAGCCGCCTGCCCGCCCCGGCACAGCCGACCACGTGTACAGTGGTCGAGAAAAGACAAAGGACGAAACGTCCGTTTCCGGTAACGAATCGCCCGGATACAACGGAAATTGCTTGTTCCTATCGAGTGGGGCGAAAGGGTGAGACCGTGTGGGGGAGGAGAGAGGAGACGGAGGTTACGTGTTAATTCACAGGGGGGTGATAACGGACAGGACGTCTCCTGGGGGGAGCGAACCCGTCGCGAAATATGTCTCAAGTCCTCGAGGCATTTCTTTCTCGGAGTTTCCCCCGTCCCATCTACCCCTCGCTGAAATTCGTCGAGACGGGGTAGGATTTCCGTAACGGATGGCCTGGCCGGAGGAGGGCGGGAATGATTTGCGGGAGGTCTGAGGAAAGTTTCGACTAATTCCACTTTGAGAATCCGACAGGGTACAGGTGTACAACGGCGATTTGTATGACTTTTGCAAATTTGTCGCGCCGCGCTGAGAACAACCGTCGCCCGTGTGTCGTTACAGGGTGTCAGCGACGCGGCGGCGACGAGAAACGGGGCCCTTGTAACGAGCACGGTATAGAAATGAAAAATTTTCACGAGTTTGTTAAGGACCGCGGCACGGAAAGTTGCGCGACAGCGCTCGCTCCGCGAGTGTCGCGTCCCGCGCGGGATTTGCAACCTTGAGTTCCGCGCACCTGTTTCCTCCTGAAATATACAACTGGAGAACGTTTAACAGTAGGAGAAAAGGATATACAAGAATAACAGAAAAGGTAACAAGTAAAGTTACCTTTTATGAAATGCAACGCGTTCGAACTCGTTGGCAACTTTCCCCGTTGTTTTAGGGAAAGATTTTGTGAGGGCCGATTCGTAATTGTCTTTCAATACTTTTGTATCATAAATTATGCGCGTTTTTAAATTGATAAATATATTCGCAATATACATGTATTTTATAACTAATTAACTTACATTGGCGATACGCTTGCTCTATCTTACTTGATGGTATTAGCATTTAAATTAAAAAAGAACTGTCATTTCTCTGTATCAAAATTTATTCTGAAAATTATGTAATCGTGAGACAACATGACATTTCGAATAATTTTACGAGAGTTTGTGAAATTTTACCATACATTTTGCTAGTAAAATGTTTAATAAAATTTTTTTTATACTCTCATAAAGTTCAAAACGCCGTGTTGTCTCACGTTTACATTATTTTAAGAGACAATTTTCTCCATGTAGTAAACTTTTTGGAACTTTATTTAGTTGCAAAGCAGAACGAAATATGTTCGACACGTCATATATTTATCATTTCTTAAGATGTCATGCAATAGAATAATTTGAAAGAGAATTCGAGTAATCTTCGAAAGCAAAGCGTGCACGTATGGGCGTGTAACTGAGAGAAATTAAAATAATGAGCTGCCTTTGCGTCCCTAAGAGAAGCAATTTCTCTTCCCGAATCCATTTCTTTCACGCTCATCCAGCCCGGTGCTGCAGCGAAACAACCTTCATAATACGTCTCATTTCTCGCAGATTAGAAAAATTGTGAAATAGAGTGGACGTGTTTCGAAACACACACAGTCTCAATCTCGAGTTCCCTCTTATCAAGTTCCTCATGCTAATATCTTTTCACAATTATGATAATTTTAGAGACAGCTTTATTTTCAGTACCTTACTGTAACTTGAAAATCTTGCGGAACAGTAGGATATTTTTGGAACACATTTCTCGCACGACAGTTAATTACGGATGAAATTGAGTAGAATTGTTCGTATCTCTCAGCGTCGCACTTGACAGTCACATCATTATCGACTTATTATTTCAGGATTATAAATAGAACGTGCGCGGATTCGCGCGATTATTAACTGAAAACGTCGATATATCTGTTTCGGAACACGGGAATTATCTCGTATCGCGCAACCCAACAGTTTTTCTTCCTCCTCTCGTTCTCATTTTGCATTTTTTGGTCGCAACAACAACTCGAGCTATCGTTCCGCCAGACGAATTCTATTATTTCTATTACGTTGCGCGGCGGCGCGGAATCGAATTAAGCAAACACGCCGGACGGGGAGGAAGCGCGTGAGAGGAGACATCGCGAGACCGGTGGCGAGAGTAAGGGTGGTTTTTCAGCGGTCTAGGTTCTGATAAAACGCGATAACGGTGCACGGCCTGCGGTATATAACGACGGGGGACGATAACGCTGCATTTACCAACGGTGACGACACTCGCTTTTGAGCTCCTCGTTTCAGTCGACGGTACCCTCTTTCCTCCCCGCCACTGTTTTCCGCTCTTTTCGACGTTTACGTGAGTGCCAATCCGCCCGCCGTATCTCCGGCGACCAGATCTCCAGGGAGAGATCCGAGTACGGGATAATTGAATGACCGCGTTTGCCTATGGATTAGTAGCCGTGGATTTATCGGCTTCGCTTATTTCGACGATATCGCGCGCTCGAGAGAATTTTCTAATTAGTCCCCCACGTCATTATTATCGAACGGATTTTTTTCACGACAAGAATGCCATTGCACAAAAATGTGTACGGCGAGCTATTTATTGGCCCTTTTCAAATTACGATAGTCGCAGTCTTACCCTTAGAGAAATGCAAGCGAAATAATTACTAGAAAATTACTGTACATCAGCAATTTCTAACGATTCAATTACCGAACTCCAGTAATTATTCAATGCTTTTTTCGTAAGAGTAGTTTTGTAGGATTCATTGTGTGCAACTGGATAGGTATTTTGAGAATTAGGGACTTATATGGTTTCCTTATAGAGAAAGCTTTGTGCCCTTGGGAAAATATACCTTAGAAAAATAAGAAATACAAAAAGTAAATTTGGACACTTTAAACTTTTATTTAAGGTAAACTCGAAACTTACTTTGAGAATTTAAAGGAAAACTTTAAGAATTGTGAAAAGTATGTGGTATAATTTATAATACCGCGTGCGGTTTTCTTCTTACGAGAAAAAGTGCTATGCCACGCGGCCCTCTAGCGAGAAATTCGACAGACTTGGCTATCTAAAAATTACTTCAAGCGTCCAAAATTACTCTAAAATTTTTTAAATAAATTTTTAACTTCTTTAAGTAAACTTTCGAATTTGAAATATTACTTCTGGAGACTTTAATTTCATTTACGGTAGATTGTCCCAAGGGTGTGCGCGAAAAAAAATTCTGCGGAAGCAATTTTCAATTTGCACCTTAACTTAATACAAAGCTTTCTCTATGAGGAAGCCAAACTTGAAAGAAAAAACAACTTGCCCAGATAATGAGCAACGTGCAAATTTCCAACTTGCGCCTTTAAAATTTAAACAAACAACTTGTTTTAAGACAAAATCTACTTAAGCAGACGCCCTTAATGTAAATCGCCTCCTGGAGATATTACGTTTTTCAAAAATGCACGCGTTGCAAGCTATTTGTTGACGTATTGACAAATGCATCCACGAGTACACGTTACAATCGTCGCTTAGAGATATCGCTATCGGCAGAATCATGAGTGTCTGGCGTCGCTGTCTGTTTCCACTACTGGAAATCAGAGACGTCCATTCCCTCACCGTGTCCCGGATCGCGTCGGCATCGATCAGTTTTCGTGTCCTTTTTTCTTGCTACTGCCAAAGTGTCCGTAACTATTCCCTGTCGCGCTGCGAACGAACGACAGTACCGAGCGTAAAAATTTTGTCTCTCTCCTCGAAAACAAATGGGGAGAGATAACGAGTAGGACGGAGGTGAGAAATGTCGAGGATTTACTCATCTTGGGCGACGCACCACGAATCGTTTTGGAGCACTTATTGAGGCTCTTTGGATTGTCTTTACGGGCACTGTACTCTAAAAGTTTGGCACCGCCTTTTTCGAACACTCTGTATATAAAACACGCGCGACAAGTCATGTCAAGGCAAACGATACGATATTTGAGTTTTCGCGTTTCGCTTAAGGTTGCCCTTTCCGCGCTGCGCTGCGTTTCCGACATGTGATTTGCTTCCAATTTCGTTCGTCCCTCCAGTGGTTCTCGTATCTCTTTCGCCTGATTACGGAAGTTATAGCACGAAATGTGAGCCCTGTACCACGTACAGACGAGTGCATGTATCGTACGACAGTCAGCACAAAAGCCCGCCGCGAGAGAGAAAAGAGAGCGAAAGGATGGGTATTACGAGAAAATGACGTACCGCTTTTCTCCGTTGAAACCATTGGTGAAAACCGACCAGCGGTTTCGCGTGAAGAGCCGTAGAAATTGCTACCGACTTCCTATCGCTTTGAAAGGAAATCGTAATTTCGTAACAAGTTACCCTAAAACGCTCTTCGTGTTCTTCGACCTGTTTTCGCTCGTACATATCGTCTTTTCTTATCTACATTTTAGCGCGTGTTACCAAATTATCAAATAACGTTAACGATCCAAGCGGCTTTCGCGAAAACAAAATATATCGAATTGAAAAGCGTTGTTAATACTTGACTTAATTTTCACTCACAATTAGTGAGGCTGAAAATTCACGTCCATATATTTTTTTAAATAAAATATAAGAAATCACAATTCGAAGGAATAAAAGATGTAAGAGCCGAGACAGGATGTTAGTGTCTAAATGATTTTAATTTTTTAATTTATTGCAAAAAATTTACCTCAGCCAGGGTTCGAACTTCCCTCTGTCTAGACGGGCGTCTCTAAGTATTTAAATATAAGAAAGGTATAAATAAAATCAATAATCAGTTTGATTATATTAATGCAACTGGTCCACGAGACAATTGAACGGATTTTACTTCAAGTTTCGAGTTTGCGTCGCGGTTATCGATCGTGCAAATTAATTTAGGCTTCCATATATTTTTTTTTAATTAAATGTAAGAACGGTATAAATGAAAATCAGAAATATGTTTTATACTATTATTTATGCAACTGGTCCACGAGATAATTGAACGGATTTTATTTAAAGTTCCAAGTTTGCGTCGCGGTTATCGATCGTGCAAATGAATTTAGGCTTCAGATGATATAATCATTAACATATATATCATGTCCGCGAGTATTCCGCCAATTTGAATGTACAGCGTATTTCTCCGTGCTCTCATAATTGATTAGAACATTGTTACTTCCGCATATATTGGCTCATCAGCGCGACGCGCGACATTCGCGCGGCTCGCCAGCTTGCCGAAAATCTGTCACGTACTTGTTAAGTCGACTAATGATTCGACTAATGATTCATCAGCCGTGCCTGTTGCGAAACAGTTTGCCTAATGAGTGACGCCGTCTTCTTGCTCCGCATCGGTGCGTATTGTTGCGGCTGATGGAACAACCAAAGTTTCTAGCTCATTAATTATCACCGCTTGCGTATCACGGTATCATCGCGCCGGAATGGACGAAGCTGTTGGTAATTAGTATTACCTCAATTAATGACGCCGGCGACGGCGACCATGATTGGTGCCTGGTTTGGGACGCACCGCAACAAGCGTGAATTTACGGCTGCCGAGCCCTCCGGTCTTTATTTAAGAAGAAAATTTCAATTTCTACCTCAAATTCATTTGAAATTTCTAACTGTCATTTTTTAAAGGACTTTTTCCGACGACTCTTCACAGAAAAAATAAGTGTCCTCAAATTAACGCGTTCATTATTTTGTATATGCGCAACAATCTTTAATCTTAAATAAATTTTGGCCGACCTTTAACTGGCACGTGTTTAATAAATTTAAAAAAAATTATTCTCCAGCCTTTGTAGTCCACATACTTTTAACGTTTGCCGAAGAGCAGCCGCGAGTTTATAAAATTTGCCAGTGTTTCGCTATTTAAAAATGTATCCTGACGATATCTCAATTACTTGGCATGATTTTACACACTAGCTCACTGCGAATGAGGAAAAGGGATGTCCATCATCGCGGACGGTAAGTGCGAAAGGGTTAATCTGTAAGCTAATTTAGGCAACTACCTCGCGATAGCCTCGCGCAATTAATCGTCCGTGATTGTCGACATTGATACGCGAGCGGCCGGCGCGGCGTCGCGACGTGATAACGTAATCGTCCGAGAAATAACGGCCGCTCAAGGAGCGAGGGCGACTGTTTAGCGCGACTTGTCGCGGGGAAATTAGGTCTCGCGGCTTTTTTTTATCGCGCTTAGCGCACGCCACCTTAACGAGGGCGGGGCGTGCCGATAAAGTGCGGGGCGTTTTGCGGAAGGGCTCGCTTGTTAGCGGTATGCGTGGACGTTTATAGAGCGACGAGTAACGCTAATAGCAACGGGCGATATTAGCTTTAACGGCCGAGGGTTGGAATTATTTAATAGGATAATTGTTAATTGATATACGCGCGGTGCGCGAAATGTATCGCGCATCGCGCTGTTGGCCCGCTGATAATTTAGTAAATATACGTATCGGTTATCGAGCGATCGAAATGCAAAGCCGATGAAATATAGAATGTAACGAGAACCGATCTTGCAAACATTCTCCCGAGACGTCGCGTGCATGATGAATTGCGGGATTAATGATTTTTCGATTATCCGGCATCACCGCGCTGTCGTTAATGCAAGCGTTACACAGCATTCTTTATCGCATTCTTTAATAATTGAAAATACCGTCGTTTATTGCGAACACTGCATAAAAAGACAGGAGTCTGCAAGTCTCAAGCATCGAGGGGGAATGGGACGGCAAGAGAGAACGAGATAAGGCAGGCTAGAAATTTGAGACAGAGTACCGTCCCGATCTTCCCCCGGAGGCAAATGAATTATGTGTAATGTACATATTTTTATCAACATATCGCGGCCTACTATTGGTATTTTTATAGAATCGTGTCTACAGAAAATTAAAAAATATTAATGGAACGCCGAGAGAATTTTCTCTTAAAATTTATCCTGGAAATCATGTAATCGTGACATTTCCAAGAGTTTTATGCGAGTTTTTTTGAAATTTTACTAGTAAAATGTTTAGTGAAATTTCAAAAACTCTTAATTTCTTCAAAGTGCCATGATTACATGCTTTTCAGAGGGCGAATTTTGAGGAAAAACTCTCCACGTATACGTGATTCTTAGCATTAACCATCCAATTTTATGGATCAAGAACGTAATGGATATTTCACCGAACGCGCGCGCGCGCGAGTATCTTCTCTGCGTCGGAAAATGAGACAATCCGGGATCTAGTTGCAATTCAGATGAGCAATGCACGTCCGCGCGACATCGCCGATGTAAATCGCGTATTTATCCCGTGCGATAACGAGGGTAGAGTTCAAGAAAGCACACCTCGGTCGTTATAAGTTCGCGGAAGTCGACGAGATTGAGAGACAGAAAGAGGAAAATAAAGAGAGAGAGAGAGAGAGAGAGAGAGAGAGAGAGAGAGAGAGAAAAAAGTCCACGCTCGGTGTGAATATTAATTCCACAGATATTCTTCTTCCAGCCCATTCTTCGGCTCTCGATAGCCAGGGATCGCAGCTGCGCTCCTCTCGCATCCTGACCCATTAAACTTACTTTTCTCCTTGTTTCACCCACGTTCTATCTCTCTTCCCCCCTCCCCACGTGGGAAACTGCGAGTCGCCGACCGCCCCGGATAACGTCCGGATGCAGATGCGGCTGCATCGCCGTCCGGTCGTGCGCGGCTCGATAACGGCACTTTCTCGCGACTGCAGCGGCCTTTCGGCCGGGCTTATGCGCGCGATAAATATGATAGCAACGAATCGAAAAATCGGGGATGGGGGGGAACAAATAACTGTTTCCCGCGTCTCCGAGAGCGTCCACTTTCATCGCGAATTGTCGAGAACGGCAAGTTTTGCAAAGTACCTAATTGGAAACTCAACTCCCGAGCTCGTTAACGATGAGCATTAATAACTTTGTAATTGTGAAGAATCGCGCGTACCTTTGAATCGCGCGGAATCGCTTTTAAATTTAATTTTTACCAGCGCTCTCGAATGTACGACATCTCGCATTCGATACAACACGGTAGGATAATACGTTGTGATTTATGCATTATGCGAATTGGATTACTACCCCGC
This sequence comes from Vollenhovia emeryi, assembly GCF_000949405.1. Taxonomy (NCBI): domain Eukaryota; kingdom Metazoa; phylum Arthropoda; class Insecta; order Hymenoptera; family Formicidae; genus Vollenhovia; species Vollenhovia emeryi. Next base: position 911,553 of record NW_011967182.1, on the reverse strand, counting down.
CGCTTCGAGCTTGAATTTAAGTATCGCGGGCAGCTTTTCAATTAAAATTCACCCGAAACGCATATAAATGCTATCAATTTGCATCGAGAAATAGAACTGGCAGGAAACTTTCGGCCGTCAGTTGCATCGGAAGATGTAATATATCTTGTTGAAAACGTCAAGGGAGCTCCTACGAACCTATAAAGTTCGACTTCCTATTCCGCCGACGGCCACGTACTACCGAATCTTCCAGCACGAACATCAGTGGATTTTCGATCCGGTCGTTCGTTTCGCTTCGTACCTCGCCCAAAATCCCCGTAATAGGAATGATCCATCGAGATCCGCCGAGTTTCTCTATTTTTCCTTCAAAAGACCCGAATTTCGCTTTCGTTCTTGCCTGCATTCTTCCCAAGTGCGAAGTAATACTGCACTAAAACATTCCTTACGTTTGTAAACTAACATATTGCATTTTCGTTGATCTGATATAATTTTTTTAACTTAAAAAGGAATTTTTTTTAATAAAAATGAAATTATTGGTAGCCTTTGGAACTTTCTTTTCTTCAATCGTGTGATTCTGAATGGCTAATCCTTTTTCTCTCAAAGATTAAATTCTGTTAAAGTTGTTATTAAAAGATGTAAGAAACTTTGACGCACTTTTTGAAAATAATTTAAACATAAATTTCATAACGTACACACACTCTCATTCTTTCTTTCTCGCTACAATTCCGGAGAACGACGAGTGCACAAAAATGTATTGTATATTAGACGATAGAGTGAAAACGTATTGTCAGCTGAGAGTTGTTGAAACGAATATTAAAGGAATAAAAAAAAATTATATCAGTTCAACGAAGATGCAATATTTTAAATAACGTAAATTAATCCGCAGTGCAAATCGCTGAGGAAGCTGCTAAGGATCAACCAATCCCTCCCTCCCTCTGTTTTACAATGTATTTAAACATACTGTTTTAAAGACAAGACCTGCATAGAGAAAGATTGAACATTTTATAAGTGTATAAAGAGGTAGCATGTGTTGGGGTGTGGACTTTCCCTTTCCATTGCAATCGACTTATCGAGTGAGACGGGATCAAGCCGAAAACAACATCTGTGGAGTGTCGGCTTCAGATAGACGCTGGAACCAGCCAACACCGTATTCCGGGATCCGGGATCAAGCCTTCGTCCGGTCCGCTGATCGTAAAACCTCGAGGGAGCGTCGTGAAACTTAAAGCCGCGCACACCTGTCCGCCCGAAGCATCCGTGCTCGCAAGTTTCGCAGGATAAGCGACTGAAACGCAATTAAATGTTTAATCCGTAGAAATTCAGACGACGGCGATATACAAATGACACCCTCACGGTGCACCTCTTCTTCGCGCTTAATACTTTCTTCCGTTTCATTTATCCGATACTATCGGCGTTCCGAACGCTTTAAACCTTGGAAAACGTATTGTCCAAGTTGCCAAAGTCGAAATACTGACATGTACGAAATACGTTTAAATAATCTCCAAGTTTAAGGTGCAATCTATTAAACATCAAGCGAAAATAGATGTGCTTCTAATTTGTATTTTATCTCGAGATACTTTCGTGATTTTCGAAACGCGTCGGTCGCTTACGCGACTACAATTATAATATATGTGTTCGCCGAAAATTTTCGTATTACTACAAACGATCACGAATTAAGACCGCTGACGCAGCTGGTAGGGAACTTGGCGTTTACGGAAAACCGAGAACTCCCGCAAACTTTGGAAGTAGAACACAAATGGCGGCAAGGATCAAATGAGCCGTGTCTGTTTTATCGAATTGACTAGGCGACTCCGGTTGATCTGTTAAGTCAATTCGAGCTGATCATTCAGCTTCGAGATGTAAGATCGTGTCTGTTTAATATCTGAACTGTCACATTACTTGTAACGTTATATAATACTGCATATTTAATTAAAAAGATACGCCATTTATCGGAAAACGTAGTCGGAAAAATGAACTGCATCGGGAAACGCGATTTTCTGAAGCAACAGCGAGAGGGTCTTCACGAAAGTAGGATCACCGTTACATAGTCGAAACGCGTAAGGGGTCGCCAAACGGCTTCGCTTATTCAGCATTTCGGCGACTATCCCGTGAGCTTTTAAAGACGACGTCACAATAGCGTGGAACGGAGTGGCTATTATGCACGGTCCACGAGCCCAAAGTCATACGCCCCCCCTCCCCGCGCGATAGCTGGTAATGACTGCGGATGGAAGGAGGAAACACGGTTATTTCCCCCCCCCCCCCCGGTCCCGAAGGGGGTGGCGAAAAGAGAGTCCGCTGGATAGTTGTTAACCCACCCTTTCCCTCGCTCCCTCGGGACAATCGTCCGTAGCTCGAACCGGGAACAAGTCAGCAGTGGTGCTTTTACGCCAACGAATTGCGAAAGCGCAGCTGTCGAGCATGTATTTATCCTGTGTTTTAAGCCCTTCGGCACGCGCATTATTATCGCGAGCATGTGAAGCAGCGGTAATTGCTGTTGATTTACGAATGCGTTAAACGAGCGGGCGCCCGGCTGCTAGATGCAACGCCGCGAGCGCACGAAACGAAGTTCATGTGTCGAATTTCGTCGAGTCAATGTCACATCAATTAAAATCACTCGCGTCATGTGAGCAGGACGGTGGCTGCGCGTGAAATCGGCAGAGATGGACAATTAATTGTCGCGTGCGTTCGATTTGACAATCGATCGGTTAATGCCAGCTGCTACGAGGTGATCCAACGGATTCATATAATAGCGGAGTTGCAGAGATAATAAATGTCTACTTACGTGTCTAAATGTATAATAATTTCATATATGTTTTTATAAACATATTTTTCTGTGGTTTTCTAATGGGCACAGGGTTTGTACAAATATACACGAATTATACTTACTTAATTATACTTACTTAATTATGTTTACCTGTCGGATAAAATTTTAGCGCGTTTCCCAGGGTACGTATATGTGTCACATCGTAAATCCACTCTATATGTGCGGAAACCTTAGTAAAGACTCCAGGTGCATCGCTGGAATAAAGTGTGTCTCCGTAACTTGCAATACCGATTTGACGTTGCAGGCCATTAACATCTACTGCGGCGAGAGCTCCACCGGTGTCACTCTAAAAATATAATGTTAAATACGAAATTTAAGAAAAAAAAGACGCCTTCGAATTTGTTAAGACAACCTAAGGCAAGATAATTTGCATTGCATTAAAATGACCTACTTACACTTATATACAGGGCGAGGCAATAACTTTGTCCGCTATTTTTAGAGACAGCTTTATTATTTTACCTGACAAGCGTCTCGTTCCAGTCCTGCAACCGTGCAAACGTGCTCACTGTCGATGTCCCAGTATCGTTTACACATATTATTGTCTATAATCGGCAATGTGACGTACTTGAGTCTTTCCGTACCATTGTCAGCCATGCGATCTTTTGCCCAACTGATCACACGAGCGTCTTTACCCACAGTAAATTTGTCTAATGGATGAGCAAAGAATGGTACGGGCATAACGTAATCTGAAATAAAGAAATATATGTTACTAATAAGTTCCAAAAATTATCGATGCACAATATACGTTCGTATTACTTTCCATAGAAGTTTAAGACACTTTCTGTTTCATGACACGATCGATGGTTTGTTCAGCGACGCGGCAGCAAAGTGCCATTAACGAAAAAGTGACGCGTGACGCCTGAGCAGCCCAAATTAAGCGGAAAAAGAAAGAGCGAGCTGTAAAACCGTTTGCGTCTAATTGCTCTAACCAGATTGCCGCGGCATAATTTAGAGGCCTCGTTTAACGGCCCGGGTAGAAATTTCGGAAGAACGTGCGACGTTTTCCCAATTGTTTTGCACCGCGCAGTGCGTTCAAGGGTGTAAAATAGAGTCGTGTGCAATTGCACGCGTGCAATCTGTATAAATTTAGACATTTCGCGCTCCCGTTGTACCCCCCTTTCCCCCCAGGAAGATTCACGCCGCGTTCCGCATTCAATTACAGTGGTAAACGACGAGAGGCGTATCCGACGTAGCCCGGCACTTCCGGTGCCACAGCGGCGGCGACGCAATAAAATTTCAATATCAAAAATATTATTTTCGAGCTCGTCCAACACGCTCGCTGTCGACGACAGCAGTTAATTCAAATCGTTACAAGCCCGAAGGCGTAGTTGTAGGGCAGTGCCGAGGGAACTTGGCCGCCTGTGTGCGAATTCCCTTTTCGCCATTCCGTTGTTTCGCTAAATTTAAATTTTGGAAACTTTACTCTCCGAAAATCAATCAGTGGATTATCACTGAAAACTGCGATTTTCAGTGGTATATTTATAACTGTAAATCAGTGACTATTTTCAAGGGATGTTAGCGAAAAATATAATTTGGCGACGATCGCTCCGCTCCGCGATAGGTTTTCGAGCGTGTTCTCCCTTGTCTAGATTTTCGGACGAAAATGATTCTCCGAATCTTCGCCCTCCGATTGGCGTAACATAGGAGCAGGAAGCGACTCCGATAATTAAATATAAGCAGGACGTGTTTCACCGAAATCGTTCTCTGACATCGTCTCTGCCACGAGGAACACGGTAGCAGCAATCATAACATCTCGCTCGTAAATAAATTATAACGTCTCTATCGCAATAAAAGACAGTATCTCTGTTCGCACTCATCTGCATAGATCTGTGCTGATTTCTGGACCGACTTCCTTAATAATCCAAGTCTTCCACGATAGGCGCAACAAATTTTATTGAGTGTACAACGGACCGCGCGATACTTGCTCGCGCGTGTGATGGCTTCGCTGTTGGATTCGCGGCTTCGTTCTCTCTCCAATAAACAGTCACGATAATGGTCACCTCGCGACTTCGCGAGCAGTTATATTTATTAATAAATATCTAACATGTAACTATGTAATTATGCGTTTACACTTTACTCAAGAATGATTTCCACTGTAAGTGAGAACATAATATTGCGAATCCATTCAATATGTACAGAAATCCTAGTATAGACCACCGGTGCGTCTTTAAGACAAAGCGTTTGTCCGTAAGTCACTATACCGATTTGACGGTCTATGCCCTGCTTATTTGTTATGATGAGAGGTCCACCGCTCTCGAGCTGAAAATAAAATATCAAATAGTAAATTTACGAAAACAGAGACGCCTTCGAATTTCATTTATTCAAACTACCTAAATAACTAGCTAGTTATTAAAACGACCTAAAACGAGGAGGTTTACTTTTAGTACAATATATGATATGAGGGTGTCTAATAAGTTAGACTAAAATTATAGCTTTAATATTTTACCAGGGAAGTACTCGGATATTCCATCCCTGCCTCCGTGCAAATGTGATCGTTGTCGATTTCCCAATGTTTTTTGCACTCCTCAACGCTTATAATCAGTAGTGTGATGTACTTGAGCTTTTTTTTACTATTGATATGCATGTCATCTGTTATGATTATGCTTATCCAACCGATTACATAAGCGTTTTTACCCAGAAAAGGTTTATTGCTACTAACGAGTTTGACGGGTTTAACCATGTCTGAAATAAAGAAATACTATATTTAACCAAGAATTTCAGTAAGTTGATATTGAGACACAATATACATTAGTAATATTTTTAGCAGTTTACAACGTTCAAAACTCATCAAACTTTCATCACCTATGCTATATACTAACAAAATAATTTAATACGAAATCTATTTCTGTCTATACTGTCCAACTTTACATTGTAACAAAGTACACGGAGAATTGTACTACTGTAGCTATCAGATACAATTTTCCATTCTCGAGTCTCCATATTTATGAGACTATTTGTTATCCCTATCATTATTAATTCTCTGCGTATTACCCATGGAATAATTAAATATCGCTGACGTATAATTAAGCGCGAAAGAAGGAAGAATATTAATTTAAACATATTTACCGGAAAAGGGAATATCCTGTGACATGTGGAGTAAGGCAATATCATTGTGACCTGATTCGTATCGCGGGTGTACGTGTGCTTCAGTCGCAATCATTGACACGCCGGGGCCCTTAAGAGTGCCGTATTTAATGCCGGATTGATCGATGATGCCGAACACCACGAAAAATGGCATCTTCACTAAGCAATGAGCGGCTGTGAAAACCCATCTTTTGTTTATGATTGTACCGCTGCATTGCTCGGTTTGTCCGTCTCCCAGAAGATGATGCACCGCTGCCATGTACGGAAACATTCCCGGCTTCGCATATGCTTCGCCCGCTTTTCTGGTCATGCCTTTGTCCATCGTTCGAAACAAATGTCAGTGTGACGAAAACAGTAAGCGACGATCATCGCTTCGATAAAAAATGTCATGAACTACACGTATGCGAAAGTTACATACGTGTGAAATTGTATATCTTATCCAAGTTAATTATCTAAATATTACGTTATTGCAAGCATTTGATTGCAAATTAACAGTGTTACAACCATATTTTGATTTTATTACAGAAAGAAGCACTGTAGGCAAAAATAATATAAACTCATAGAATAATCATTGGACTGTATGAGTCGAAAATTTAATTAACGCTTGTTGAATTTTTACGTTGCTCGCGAACTTGCTCACCAATATTAAGCGCGTGAAAGACAACGTCGCCGGGATAGTTGGAAGAATATGTGCCGTTTCTGGTGAACCACGGTAGCTGGAAAGGGGGTTGATGAAAAATTGGGAACGGATATGGAGGGATATGGATGGATGGGTATGGACCGGAGTACGATGGTTCATAATATCCGTGGGTGTACTGACACACTATTAAACTGGTTGTAAAGCATAAAAACATCTTCACACTTTCCATGATACACGTTTTGCGCGCCGCCTCTGTAAATAATCCTTTACGTAGTCGCGATATTCAGGCAACAATGACAACTAACGAGATTATTAACGCTTTTGTGAGATGTAAAATATGTAAAGGTTATTAATTAATTTTTTACTTTAAAATTCTTGGAAATATGTTATTGATATCGCTCACCTTAGGTTGATTATCGATCCCGCAAATGTTTCTTTCGTAATTTTCGGGAGATTCTTATTGCAACTGTCGCTAGTGCTCGCGTTGTCGCTAATATATGAGATCTTAATGAGGTCAAAGTATAATGAAATGTGGAAGGCATGTCCCAAATAAAGTTGCTCCATACGTAAACACAATCAAATGTATACCCAATCAGACAATTTTTGTCAACGCGATACATTCCTTTATCGACGGAACACTCGAATCCGACGTTGTAAGCATAACATCTTTGAAAATTTTGCGAAATAGCAGTTTGTTAAGATGAGTAAATCTAAAAACCGACGATGGACGCGAAGAATCTGTGTTCGCATTGCAATACATAGGAGAACGCCGAATATTTTATTAGGTATCGGATAAGAACTCATTAATCGTATACTGCGCGACTGTGAATAAAACGTTTACGTAGAGTTCACAGACTTGATTTTATTTAAAAGAGGGAGATACGACTCCAGCAACGCAGTATCCGTTTATAAATTGAAACCATTTGATTGCATATTGATGTAGAGCATTTCAGAGATCAAAGTATATTATAGAAAGGCCCTTTGTCTAAAGTGACTGCATGTTCAACATTGAAATTGTGGCTATAATGCAAGTAGTGTGTCTGTATGACGAGCAGATTATTCCGATGCGCTCTTTTATATTTTGTAATACGAGTGCACAATAGTATCGCTTCGCTCCGCGACAGGTTTTCGAGTGAGTACCGCTTTCCTTTAATTAGTTTAGTTAAACTGCGTGGTTCCTGCGTCGCTAGTTTAAACGATATTGCCATCGTTCTCGTGTATTTTACAATTCTTTTGTTCCAACAGTTATTGATTGCTTTAGTTTTACTGTAACGTCTTGACAATTTAATTTTTATTTCCGCGGGAACACCCGACGAGTCAGATCGAGTCGATGTCGACGTTCATGGGGAATGCAAGGTTATTTTGTGTGGACCGTCACGCATATTTTTATATTCTCTTTTAATGAGCACGGTTTGTTTTACATATACACGAATTAAATACATTTTAATACTAATTCTTTTTACTGGCTCATTAAAATTTTGGTTCACACGATATTACGCATTGCTCTGTGAAAAATTTCCATTAAATAAACCGATTAAATAGTGTTGCCAACGATTATTATAAAATTTAATTTTCTTATCAAGTTTCCCGAATAAATTTTGGATATATTCGATGAAATGCAGTTACCGATAAAATTTGATCGAAGAAATGGTCATATTCTTCAATGAATATACAATTTAATCAGATATTCATACATTATTATACTATGTACTCTCAGTGGATCACTGAAAATAGTGAATATTCACTGATTCACAGTAATAAGTATAACACTGGATTATTCAGTACTATTTTTGTACCCGTTTTCAGTGATAGTGCACTGATTGACTACTAGAGTAACCGCATCCGATTATATTGCACCGAACACGTTTAGGTATGTAACATTACTGCAGTTACGTTACCTGAAAAGCATATTCCGTAAAAATATTATTTAATCGGATCAATCGAGTCAATCAAACCTACATAACCTGGCATTCTCAGGCCATGTACAATCTCAACCACAGAGCGAATCCAGTGGGTATATCTGTTAACTTTGGTGAACACTGCAGGTGCGTTGCTAGGGCAATGCGCGTTTCCGTAACTCACGATACCGACTTGACGGTCTACGCCATTTTCATCTACTACAATGAGAGGTCCACCACTCTCGAGCTAAACATAAAACATTTAATAAGTTCAGGAAAAGAG
>NW_011967182.1:892107-902419 GCF_000949405.1 Vollenhovia emeryi | reverse complement strand
TATTACATAGTTTATATACTAGTACATAATTTATTTTGTAGCGTATTGTTATAAACTATACAGCCTTAGCCACAATTATTAAGCATCCTTATCATCACTATACTGTACTAAATCTAATACCAGAAAGATTTCTATTGTTTAAAAGTTGTTTAAGAGAGCTCATTGCTTTTATACAGGGTGCACTAAAACCACCGGACATATTTTTAATCATAGTTTTGTTAGAAAATTTTAAGACAAAAATTCTAATACAGAAATGCCAAGGCTATAATATTTGTGAAATAATAAGCGATTATATTTCACAAATAATAGACCTGAGATTTCGCGTGCTCAGGTACGGCGACATGACAAGTGATAAAGATCAAAGGGGCCGAAAGAGAGTGGACCTACTATGATAAAAGTCTTCCTATGAATGTCGCCCTTTTTAGCATAGTAACAACCTTCATTGTAACTGATATTGATCGACCACTTTCATAGCTGCAACACTTTGAGGTTACAACATGTTGCCAATTTTTACTTGAATTAAATAAAAAGGGCGACTTTCCTAGGAACACTTTTATCACTTGTCAAATCTCAGGCCTATTATTTGTGAAATATAATCGCTTATTATTTATAAATTATTATAGCCTCGACATTTTTGCATCAGAATTTTCGTTACGAAATTTTCTAAAGAATCTATGATTAAGGAGGCTCCTGCATAAACCGACCAAAAGTAGAAAAAAATGGAAATTTAAGTATGTTGTAGTTGTAAACTTTATCTATCAGTACGCGGAATTTCAGACCCGGTCGTCGATAAAATGAAATAAAGAAAAAATGTTAAAGTTGTATTTTTTAACATTCCAGTAAATGCCAAGTAACAGTTACGTAACTCAATATTCCAATTTCCTACTCAAGAAGATAAATGTAATAGAACACCCATGTTATATTACATTTCCATTCTTGATTAGGAACAATAAAAGCCTTTCTTGATATTAGATACAGTACAGTATATAATTAGGAGGGTATTTAATAATTTTGACTAAAGCTATAGCTTTGTTATTTTACCTGACAAGTATCTCGTCCCAGTCCTGCGGCCGTACAAACGTGCCGTTCGTCGATATGCCAGTATGGCTGGCACGCATTGGTGTTTATAATCGGCAATGTGGTGTACTTGAGTTTTGTCAAACCTTGGCTAGTCATACCATCTGTTCCCCAACCGACCACTAAAGCGTTTTTACCAATAAAAGGATCCCTCTGGTTATTACAGAGTTCTACGGGCTGAATGGTGCCTGAAATAGAGAAATACTGTATTTAACTAATAATTTTCTAAAACTGATATTGAGACATACTCTGGGAAAAATAAAGACCGATAGCAACCCATTTTGGGGCCCACAATTAGTAATCGAATTATTTGGATTTTTCGTAACTCTACACTGCGAAAAATTTTGACCGTTTCTTTCATAGTTAAGCAACATAACATTTCGGTTAGTGCCTCTTAAGTGAAAATTATCTTTGCGTTACTGAATATCGACAGAACTAATTGAGGGAATTGATTAGTATTACTTGAAAATCTTGGATGCAGATAGAATAGTTGAAATAGCATAAAATAATTAAATATCGCTGACGTATAAATAAGCGCAAAAGAAGGAAGGATAAGGAATATTAATTTAAATACATTTACCGGAAAAGGGAATATCCTGTGGCATGTAGAGTAAGGCAATATTGTTGTGATCGGATTCGTATTCCGGGTGTATGAACGCTTCATTCGTAATCATTGACACACCGCCTTCGCAAGTATCGTATTTAATGCCGGACTTGTTGATGATGCCGAACACTACGAGAAATCTTCGCGGGTGGTTTACTGCGCAATGGGCGGCTGTGAGAACCCATCTTTTGTTTATAATTGTACCGCTGCATTGCCCGACTACTCCATGACCCAGGAAATGGTGCACCACTGCCATGTATGGAAACCTTCCGAGCGGCGCATCTGTTCCGTCCGCTATTTTACTCCAGTCTTTGTCCGTGGTTCAAAACATACGTCAGTGTGGCGAAAAACAGTAAGCGACGATATTCGTCGCTTCGATAAAAATGTTATGTACTACCACAGACTTCTATATATTATATTTACTAGACCGCTAACTTATAAAACAATTATCAAACTGTATGAGTTGAACAATTGATTAACGCTTGTTGAATTTTTCTTTTTCCTCACCACGTGTATGCACGGGATTGCCGGAAGATGTGTCGCTTCTGTGGAACCACGGTAGTAAGGGGGAGGGGGAGGGGGAGATGTTGACGTCCGGGGTAAGATACAGTGACCCTCGATGACTGCAAGCATACTGACATACTGTCAAGCTGATTACAAGGCACAAAAGTATCTTCACACTTTTCACATTCATGGTAGACTGTTCCGCGCGCCGCTCCTGCAAATTTCCCATTTATGTAGTCGCGATATTCAGGCAACAATGACAATGACTAACGAGATTATTGACGTATGTGTGTGCACGTATGTACACGGCAAGAAAATAATGTTGTATCAAGAAACCGGTGGCAGCCCGTGACGTTAACGTTTTATTCAAGCAACTTCTTTAATTCAACAGCATTTCTTTGTGTGTATGTACGTATGTAGTACGTATATAAGTATATGTATTCTTTTCAAGTCTACTGATAATAATTTTAATTTTTAAACAAATTTTAAACAAAATAACCTTTGCAGAAATTCTATTAAAAATTACAGAAATTCAAGCAGACGCGTATAACTTAGTTGTATTTTTCAACTTATCAAATCTATTTTTATAATGTAAATTTCAAAGACCTGCATAATTACAATATAATTGTGACAGGAAAATTAATTTATTTTAATGTTATACATCTTTATAGAAAAATACTTTAGAAGAAATATCTTAGACCGTGTCACTAGTACATCAGTTCCGGTTACAGTGGCTTACCTTTTATTCGTGTCTCTAAGTTGCAAGATGATCATCAATTTCCAAGTCCGAACAGAACAAGAATTTTACGCCTGAAGAGTCTAATGCTGAATAGTGAATACCAAAGTGCTGCCTACAGCGTTTAGAGCTTCTATTTGTACCCCGAAATGACAAGACCCTCCCCTCCTGGGGCTTCCCACCATTTGGGACTTAATCTAGTAGAAGATAGAAAGGATATCTCAGAGTTTGTGTCATCTGGGCCCGGAATGCAGTGCTCTTTGGCTACATGGCCCACTGGAATTTTATCAGTAAACAGAGCAACTCTACCTGAGGGTTCGAAGAAACAGAACTTTCCATCTTTAGTGGAAAGAGAACTCTAAGATAAAAACATTACTGGAATTTCGTCCGTACGTGACTATATGAATATGTGTCTATTTCAACGTCAGACGTTTCGATCAGCCGAGATGGTCCTTTTCAATAATATGAAATTATAATAAACCAGCGGCCTTACCCGGCTTCGCTCGGGCCACCCTTCTCTTAAACCACGTTTTTTACATGTCATTCATGTTCCATATCTTTTTTAATTTCTCTTTATATATCTCTCTCAATTCTATTTTAATTTAATTTTACAGCTTTTCTCGGGTAATATCCAAAAATCCATTTAGTTATAATATGAACTAGCCGTTTGTGTTAAGACGAATAAATGTCTCGGTCTCGGTCATAAGCGAGTTTTATAGATACATTTAAATCATCGTTCACACGATACTATGAAATTACCCATACAGCACAAATTGTTACAGAAAGGTTTCAGAAAGATTCCAAAATTATTTCAATATTTCACATTTCATACTCAACATTTCTGACAGAATTCTGCAATATGTCATATAAAATGATGCAACAGAAATGTTTCAGAAATCTATCATATGCAATAAATTTGAAAAAGTAATGCGAATATTACAGAAAGATTTTTCTCGCTTTTTGAGTCACATACATATATGGAACGTTGAAATGCTTGCCGCGCGACAAAAGACGATACGGTAGCCAATCAACTTACAACTTTTGTAAAAGTATAATAAAGCAATGATTGACTACTGCGTTATCTTTTAAAATTTCAAAATATTGAAATAATTTTGAAATCTTTCTGAAACCTTTCTGTAACAATTTGTGCTGTACGGGTACAAGCAGTCGCTTAATGTAAAGCTAACAGAGTTGATAAAAAACCTGCGATAAAGAACCATCCGTTGCGGAAAAACATTTAAAAAACACTTAAAATAACTTAATATGATAAAATAAATTTCTGAAGCATTTGAAATTTATTTTAATAAGAGCTTATTAATAAGCTTGCGCAAAATATTATAAAAAACGTTAACACAAATATTTCAATTAGTCTTCAGTATTATTATTATTTCAAAAAGATTTTAGTAACTTTTTAGCAATATTTCAGAAAAACTGCAAATTTCTTAGGGCCGATTGTTCTAAGTGTTAGGTAGCTTACCTGATGGTTAAAAAGTATAGTATACGTAACACATACTATATATGCTTTTTAACTATCAGAGGTAAGCTACCTGACACTTGGAAAAACCGGCTTTTAGTAATTTTTCAGAAACCTTTCTATAAAGTTTCAAGTGTAAGAATCGCGGACATTTTACAGTTTCATAGCTGTCTCAGAGCTATTGCAGAAACATTTTGCAATATTTATGAAACGTTTCAATCTATCACATGAAATATTCTGAAATATTTCTGAAAGGTTTTTGTGCTGTATGGGTACGCACTGCGTTGAGAAGAAATTCCATTGGATAAGTCAATTAAGTAGTGTTTCCGATGGAAAATTAACCATCGGTGTTTTTTATTAAGTTTTCCGATTAAAGTATGGATATATTCGATGGAATTTATCCCATGAAATTGCAGTTACCGATAAAATTGAATAAAAGAACCGATGATATTTTTCATCGGATATAAAATTTAATGGAATATACCCGTTTGTTAATGTGTAATTGATTATCCGATTAGATGGGCAAGGATATTTTTTAGGTGTATTTTTTCCACGCCTGTTCGTTTCTTTTATTTTCTTCAATACATTTTCGTAACTATTATACAAAATACGGTTAATGAGTTTCTATCTGATACCTAATGAAGCATTACCATACGCACATACAAGTTTCTCAGTGAGATATCACCTCAATCCAGTGGTCAATCCAGTTCTTGTATTCAGAAATCCTTGTGAAAACTCCAGGTACGTCGCTAGGGCAACGTGCGTTTCCGTAACTCACAATGCCCACTTGACGGTCTATGCCATTTTCATCTACTACAATGAGAGGTCCACCACTGTCGCCCTAAAAATAAAATATTAATTACTAACTTGACGAAAAGAGAGACCCTGTCAAATTTTATTTATTAAAGCTACTTTAAACGAGGTGATTCCCATTGCGCGTTAAAATATCCTTATACTTATACGTGTATATAATTTATTTTGTCGCATATTATAATAAACTGTACAGCCTTGGCCAAAATTATTAGACATCCTTATAATCGTTATACTGTACTAAATCTAACACCAGACTGATTTCTATTGTTTAAAAGTTGTTTAAGAGCGTTCATTGCTTTTATGTAGTAAGCAACTTTCACTGTAACAATAAAAGCCTTCCCTGATATTAGATTCAGTACAGTATATGATTATGAAGGTGCCTAATAATTTTGACTAAAACTGCAGCCTTATTATAATATTTTACCTGACAAGCGTCTCGCCCCAGTCCTGCGGCCGTACAAACGTGCGCGTTGTCGATGTTCCAGTATTGTTTGCATTTCCTGTTGTCTATAATCGGCAATGTGGCGTACTTGAGTTTTCTCGTAGTTGAGCCAGTGTAATCCTTCCCCCAACCGACCACAAAAGCGTCTCTTCCCGTAAAGTGTTCGTCCCGATTATATGCGAGTTTTATTGGCCCAATTGTGTCTGAAATAGAGAAATATTATATGTTCAATCAATAATTTCGTATTTATATTGTAACAAATTTGTACACGGAGAGAATTTTGTCTTAAATTTATTTGGAAAATTAGTAATCGTAGGACAACGCGGCGTCACGCAGAATTTTTGCAAATTTTATGATTTTACTAGTGAAATGTATACTCAGCTTTTGTGAGGTGTAAAGTCACCGCCATAAAAAATAACGACAACTTTTATGTAACACAGATCTGACATGAGTCGCACGTATTTTAAATATCGTAAAACTTTGTGCCGACTCGAAACCGAAACACCTAGCGGAACGTGTCAATTTGTGATATTTTTGTAGTTCATCTCAAAGATTGCAAAAGGAGCTGTGTACACTAGGAATCACTGATGCCTTCCCACATGATTTCGCGCACGTATCAACACATTTCTATATTTTGAATATACATACATGGAAAATGTGTATCTATCCTACATGTACCGAAATTCATATGGCAAGGCATCAGTGATTCCTAGTATACAGATAAACAATACTATTTTCCATTATTGAGTTTTCCACATTTATGAGACTATTTGTTATTCATATCGTTATTAATTCTCCGCGTCTTTTCCATAGAATAATTAAATAACGTCGCCATATGAATAAAGCGCATCAAGAGAAGGAAGAAGCAGGAATAGTAATTTAAATATATTTACCGGAAAAGGGAATATCCTGTGGCATATGGAGTAAGGCAATATCGTTTTGAGCCAGTCTGTATAGCGGGTGTACGACGGCTGTAGTCGCAATCATTGACACACCGGGGCCTAAAAGAGTGTTGTATCCAATGCCGGACTTGTCGATGATGCCGAACACCACGAAAAATTTCTGTGGCCCCTCCTGTACGCAATGAGCGGCTGTGAGTACCCATCTTTTGTTTATGATTGTACCGCCGCATTGCCCAATTTTTCCGTAGCCCATGAGTTGATGCACCACTGCCATGTACGGAAATTCTCCGAGCGACGCATCTTTTCCGCCCGCTATTTTAGTCATGTCGGCTGTCGTTGAGGACAAATGTCAGTATGGCGAAAACAGTAAGCGACGATATTCGTCGCTTCGACAAAAATGTTATGTACTACCACAGACGTGTATATATTATATTTACTAGACCATTAACTTATAAAACAATTATCAAACTGTATGAGTTGAAAAATTGATTAACGCTTGTTGAATTTTTCTTTTTCCTTACCACGTGTATGCACGGGATTGCCGGAAGATGTGTCGCTTATGCGGAACCACGGTAGTAAGGGGGAGGGGGAGGGGGAGATGTAGACGTCCGGGGTAAGATACAGTGACCCTCGATGACTGCAAGCATACTGACATACTGTCAAGCTGATTACAAGGCACAAAAGTATCTTCACACTTTTCACATTCATGGTAGACTGTTCCGCGCGCCGCTCCTGCAAATTTCCCATTTATGTAGTCGCAATATTCAGGCAACAATGAAAATGACTAACGAGATTATTGACGTATGTGTGTGCACGTATGTACACGGCAAGAAAATAATGTTGTATCAAGAAACCGGTGGCAGCCCGTGACGTTAACGTTTTATTCAAGCAACTTCTTTAATTCAACAGCATTTCTTTGTGTGTATGTACGTATGTAGTACGTATATAAGTATATGTATTCTTTTCAAGTCTACTGATAATAATTTTAATTTTTAAACAAAATAACTTTTGCAGAAATTCTATTAAAAATTACAGAAATTCAAGCAGACGCGTATAACTTAGTTGTAATTTTCAACTTAACAAATCTATTTTTATAATGTAAATTTCAAAGACCTGCATAATTACAATATAATTGTGACAGGAAAATTAATTTATTTTAATGTTATACATCTTTATAGAAAGATACTTTAGAAGAAATATCTTAGACCGTGTCACTAGTACATCAGTTCCGGTTACAGTGGCTTACCTTTTATTCGTGTCTCTAAGTTGCAAGATGATCATCAATTTCTGAGTCCGAACAGAACAAGAATTTTACGCCTGAAGAGTCTAATGCTGAATAGTGAATACTAAGTTTTAATTGCTGCCTACAGCGTTTAGAGCTTCTATTTGTACCCCGAAATGACGAGACCCTCCCCTCCTGGGGCTTCCCACCCATTTGGGACTTAATCTAGTAGAAGATAGAAAGGATATCTCAGAGTTTGTATCATCTGGGCCCGGAATTCAGTGCTCTTTGGCTACATGGCCCACTGGAATTTTATCAGTAAACAGAGCAACTCTACCCGAGGGTTCGAAGAAACAGAACTTTCCATCTTTAGTGGAAAGAGAACTCTAAGATAAAAACATTACTGGAATTTCGTCCGTACGTGACTATATGAATATATGTCTATTTCAACGTCAGACGTTTCGATCAGCCGAGATGGTCCTTTTCAATAAAATGAAATTATAATAAACCAGCGGCTATACCCGGCTTCGCTCGGGCCACCCTTCTCTTGAACCACGTTTTTTTAAATGTCATTCATGTTCCATATCTTTTTTAATTTCTCTTTATATGTATATATATATATCTCAATTCTATTTTAATTTAATTTTACAGCTTTTCTCGGGTAATATCCAAAAATCCATTTAGTTATTGTGTAATATGAACTAGCCGTTTGTGTTAAGACGAATAAATATCTCGGTCTCGGTCATAAGTGAGTTTTATAGATACATTTAAAATTTAAATTATCGTTCACACGATACTATGAAATTACGCACTACGTTGAGAAAAAATTCCATTGGATAAGTCAATTAAGTAGTGTTTCCGATGGAAAATTAACCATCGGTTTTTTTTATTAATTTTTCCGATAATTTATCCCATGAAATTGCAGTTACCGATGAAATTGAATAAAAGAATCGATGATATTTTTTATCGGATATAAAATTTAATGGAATATACCCGTTTGTTAATATGTAATTGATTATCCGATTAGATGGGCAAGGATATTTTTTAGGTGTATTTTTTCTACGCCTGTTCGTTTCTTTTATTTTCTTCAATACATTTTCGTAACTTTTCTACAAAATACGGTTAATGAGTTTCTATCTGATACCTAATGAAGTATTACCATGCGCACATTATTGATTGAACATATTATAATATTTCTCTACTTCAGACACAATTGGGCCAATAAAACTCGCATATAATCGGGACGAACACTTTACGGGAAGAGACGCTTTTGTGGTCAGTTGGGGGGAGGATGCCAGGTGGTTACTGAGTTTCTGTCTGACACCTAATGAAGAATACTAGGTATCAGATAGAAAGTCATTAACCACCTGGTTAATCCAGTGCTTGTATTCAGAAATCCTTGTGAAGACTCCAGGTGCGTCGCTAGGGCAACGTGCGTTTCCGTAACTCACAATGCCCACTTGACGGTCTATGCCATTTTCATCTACTACAATGAGAGGTCCACCACTGTCGCCCTAAAAATAAAATATTAATTACTAACTAGACGAAAGGAAAGACCCCGTCAAATATTATTTATTAAAGCTACTTTAAACGAGGTGATTCACATTGCGCGTTAAAATATTCTACTTATACGTGTATATTCATTATCATGTATCATCTCATTCATTATCATATATCATATATCATATATAATTTATAATATGTTCAATCAATAATTTCGTATTTATATTGTAACAAATTTGTACACGGAGAGAATTTTGTCTTAAATTTATTTGGAAAATTATGTAATCGTGGGACAACGCGGCGTCACGCAAAATTTTTGCAAATTTTACTAGTGAATTTTACTAGTGATTTTACTAATGAAATGTATACTCAGCTTTTGTGAGGTGTAAAGTCACCGCCATAAAAAATAACGACAACTTTTATGTAACACAGATCTGACATGAGTCGCACGTATTTTAAATATCGTAAAACTTTGTGCCGACTCGGAACCGAAACACGTAGCGGAACGTGTCAATTTGTGATATTTTTGTAGTACATCTCAAAGATTGCAAAAAGAGCTGTGTACACTAGGAATCACTGATGCCTTCCCACATAATTTTGCGCACGTATCAACACATTTCTATATGTTGAATATACATACATGGAAAATATGTATCTATCCTACATATACCGAAATTCATGTGGCAAGGCATTAGTGACTCTTAGTGTGAAGGAAGAAGGAGGAATAGTAATTTAAACATATTTACCGGAAAACGGAATATCCTGTGGCATGTGGAGTAAGGCAATATCGTTTTGAGCCGGTCTGTATAGCGGGTGTAGACGGCTGTAGTCGCAATCATTGACACACCGGGGCCTAAAAGAGTGTTGTATCCAATGCCGGACTTGTCGATGATGCCGAACACCTGAGTACCCATATTTTGTTTAGTACAATTATAAACTTATAAGTTTATAATTGTACTAAACAAAATATGGGTACTCAGAGCCGCTCGTTGCGTAGAGGGGGGATCACAGAAATTTTTCGTGGTGTTCGGCATC
>NW_011967182.1:864750-889558 GCF_000949405.1 Vollenhovia emeryi | reverse complement strand
CCAGAGAAAGAAGAAGGAGGAATAGTAATTTAAACATATTTACCGGAAAAGGGAATATCCTGTGGCATGTGGAGTAAGGCAATATCGTTTTGAGCCGGTCTGTATAGCGGGTGTAGACGGCTGTAGTCGCAATCATTGACACACCGGGGCCTAAAAGAGTGTTGTATCCAATGCCGGACTTGTCGATGATGCCGAACACCACGAAAAATTTCTGTGATCCCCCCTCTACGCAATGAACGGCTGAGTACACCATACAGCCGCTCATTGCGTAAAGGGAGGGCCACAGAAATTTTTGACCGATTATGTATTCTTGTTTGAAGTACTAAACTTACTACGAACCAGAATATGTTTTGAGTAAATATGACACTTGCGATGACATTATGGTAGATTTGCGGATATATAAACTTATCAAATACTTGGAACAAATAATATTTACTTACAGGTAGTATATATTTTTCTGTGTGTAGCGGGTGTACCACGGCTGTAGTCGCAAATCGTGCAATACGGCGGTGCAATAATAAATAAAAGACTATAATACAGCTGTTATTTATTATCGCACCGCCGCATTGCCCGATTCTTCCGTAGCCCATGAATTGATGCACCACTGCCATGTACGGAATGTGGACTGTCGCTAGTGCTCGCTTTGTCGTTAATATATGCGAAATCAATGAAGTCAAAGTATAATGGAATGTGGAAGTCACGTGCAATTATTGCCAAATAAAATTGCTTCATACGTACGCGGAATAAAATTCATGCTGAATCAGGCGATTTTGTCAACGCAGTATATTTATTAAACACCCAAATCTGTTGGTAAACATAAGTTCTTCGAATATTTTTCCTTCAAATTTTAT
This sequence comes from Vollenhovia emeryi, assembly GCF_000949405.1. NCBI lineage: Eukaryota > Metazoa > Arthropoda > Insecta > Hymenoptera > Formicidae > Vollenhovia > Vollenhovia emeryi. Next base: position 888,707 of record NW_011967182.1, on the reverse strand, counting down.
TGCAACACTCTGCCCGCTCAAATTAATTTTCCTTTGATGAATATTGAAATAATATTTGCAGTATAACAATTAATAAATATCGTTATCATACACTTGATAGAAACTGGAAGCATAAAAAGAAACTTTAGATCAACAACTTTAGAGTAATACATTATATATAGGTACTCTCTAAAAATCATTCAGTAGATTATCACTGATTGACTTTTAAAGAGTAATTGAAGATTATATATTATAGAAGATTACATATTATAGAAGTAAAATTAGATATTAATCTATGAATAGTTATGGTGTGAGGTAAAAAGGGGCTTTATTTTTATCTTCTACATGTAGCACACTCCGCGTTATACGAGTATATGCCTTCACGCTGGAACACGAGATCGCCAGCAGCATCACGCGTAATGCGCTAAATTCTTCATCAAAAATTCTGCATCCGCTAATGGCCGATACATGATATTTTCTGTTTCACGGCACAATCGATGATTTGTCCAGCGACGCGGCAGCAAAGTGCCATTAACGAAAAAGTGGCGCGTGATGCCTGAACAGTCCAAATTAAGCGGAAAAAGAAAGAGCGAGCTGTAAAACCGTGTGCTTCTAATTGCTCTAACCAGATTGCCGCGGCATAATTTAGAGGCCTCGTTTAACGGCCCGGGTGGAAATTTCGGAAGAACGTGCGACGTTTTCCCCCCGATTGTTTTGCACCGCGCCGTGCGTCCAAGTGTGTAAAATAAAGCCGTGTGCAATTGCACGCGTGCAATCTGCATAAATTTAGAGATTTCGCGTTCCAGCCGCGTCCCCTTCCTTCCCTGAAAGATTCACATTGTGTTCCGCATTCAATTACGGAGGTAAACGACGCGACCGCAACGCGAGAGGGTTCTCGCGACGCGGCGAGAGGCGTATCCGGCGTAGCCCGGCACTTCCGGTGCCACAGCGGCGACGGCGCAATAAAATTTCAATATCGAATATATTATTTTCGAGCTTATTTTGTGCTCGTCCGACACGCTCGCTGCTGACGACAGCAGTAAATTCAAGTCGTTACAAGCTTGAAGGCCGAGTTGAAGGCGTTTCGCTCAGATTTTAGCTTTACGGGGAAGCTGGAGTGATTCTGCACCTTTTGCATTTTTTGCATTTAGAACTGTCAATTCGTGAAAACATTTGTGTAGTATACAAATTATAAGGCTTATGCGTGCACATCGAAAGTGTCCCACTATTCGAACTAAATCAGAGAACGGCATGGTATCATTGAAACTAAGTTTAGAAGCCTGATGCTTACTCGAGCTGCCTTAGGCAGTTTCAAGTGCAACTGATGACGAAGGCCTTCCTTTTGGTTTATGCGAATGCTGATCGGAGCAGTTTTTCGGCCCTTTTGCCCTCATTAGGGTCTCTCCGCGGAAACGACGAAAAAATTTATATGGAAAGCGGGAAGAACGCGAGCGACGGTTCTCTCGCACTGGGCCGAGCATGCGCCACTTGAAAACGATCAAGAGCCAAGTTTGCTGTGCCCAGGCCGGAATCTGGGCTCGACATTGCAGCTGCGCCATCGGCCGATGACGCAACTCGATTATACAGCACGCTGGGCGATAGAACGCAGTTGCGGCACGGGTGCAATCTCCGTGGATCATTATTTCATTTCAAAGTACGATGCCGGGAAAAGTGTTAGCGTCGGCGAGGTGGCGACCACTTTAACAAGGAATCGCCGCGAGAAACAGCGGCAGAACGTTTATTGTATCTCCGAGGGACGCCGAAGCAGCTTCTTACAATAAATATGTAGATCTCGTGCAACTTTCAATGTCCCGCGACAGATTACACCTTTATTTTCCCGCGTCTATAATGAGGCGACTAAATATTCATACCGCAGGCGCGGATGAAAAACTTGTTGCGAAAAAAAAAGCATTAAAGTGTAGCTGTAACAAGGTAATTTCATAACGTTCGAGAATACGCTCCGAAAGTAGATTAAATATTCCGTAAGTAGATTAAACGTTCTAGCGATAAATTGTCTGTGCCCAAATGCGCGTCCAATAATTGCACAGCGCGAAACGGTCGAAAATAGTTGCCGTGACGAGACAAAAATTTGACTTTTCCATTTTTCACACTGAATGTACGAGAGCGGAGCATGTTTTATCTCCGTCGCGAAAACATAATGAACGTGGCTAATAGAAACGGCCAATTCAGATGTAATTGCAAAGATAAGAAATAAAGAAAAGGATATTGAAACTCTCAAAAGATAGACCCGCAATTGGTCCTTCCTTGCAATTGTGATTCTGGCCCGAGATGAGCTTTGTTCTAAAAGTCAATCCAAGTTCCGGTGGCAACCACGGACGACAGAACGGAGCAACGCCGTGTTTCCAATTCGCGTTGATCGGCGATTGCCTTTGCGCCGCCTCCGCGAGTCCGAAATCCAGACTCGACGTTGCGGCTGTGCCGAGCGATGACGTAACCGGGCTGGGGTATACAGTATGGAGCACAATGGCCTGTATGTAGGTCGTGGTGTCAGTGCCACCCCCCTCTTTACCGTTCCATCCCTCGCTGGGAGTTCGCTACCTCGATCCCGGCGTGCCTGGAAAATCTCCGCGATATCCGCCCTCCGTCTCTGCGTCCGGCTCCTCCGGACGCTATCGCGGCCAATTTGACCGTCGCATTCGCGCGGATCGCCGCAATTTCGAGTCCGCTAATGAATGCGGTCGCGGACAAGCGAGTCGACATCTCGAAACCGCGGCTGGCCCCGGCTCCGACCAAGTTTCGCCTCGCTTCCTGGGAATCATCTGCGGCGCGACCTGGATTCGTCAGCGGCCGCGCCACGGCGTCCTCCCGCGCAGCGGCTGCAGCGAGCTCGGTGCATTTGATCTCGTGAACCTCCCGATGCAATTGCGACTATTCGCGTCGATAGAGAAGAAGTTTCTGCACGGCATCCGCGGAAAAGACTTCCGGATGCGATGTTATTGCACTTTATTTGTCATAAAATAGGTTTGATGCTGTGATAACCGTATTTATTATTGAGAAAGGAATAATTTAATCTTAAAATGGAAAATTCTTAAATCCTAATACTATTATGTGATTTTTAAAAAGTCAATCAGTGAATTATCACTGAAAACAGTGAATAGTCACTGATTGACTTCTAGAGAGTAGGAATTATTAATTGACTCTTATTGTTTAATTTTTTTACTATACAAGTTTAAATTTGTTAAAAATTTCTTGTCTTGTTATCAGAAATCCTTTTCGAGGAGGAATCTGTTCCGCGTAATGTCGCAATGACGATCTCATGATATCACGCTTCAATCTTTATTTATAATATTTTCTCGATTAAATAATGTTATACGTTGATTATTAACTCATGAAACACCCAGATCAAAAGAGTAAGGGAGTGATAAATATAACTTACTAAAATTACGAGTGAAAATTTGTAGCATGTGCGCATCGATATTTAACTGAAACGTTTTCAAATTATTTTGTAGCTTTTGTGTTCTCAGCGTATCATTGTTATATCGAATATTGGAAAGTTTAGAAGCATTTTCCCAAAATCAACGACGTAGTTAATTTTATAAATTTTATCGTTCGCACGCGAAAAAAGGCTCGCTTCATTCATCACATCGAATTTTTAGTATTTGAAATTTCGAAACGAGAACCCTCTCTCTGATATTTCATTTTACATATTGTACAGCGCGTTTTAGTCTTATGAAATTTTACTTTCTCGTCGAGTATCACGATTTAATAGCTGATCAGACTTTCTAACGAAAAAAGACTTTCTGACGACGCGCGCAGTACGTCATTACTGATGAACGCTCGGGGAAACGAAGCGTGCGAGCGAGCATGCATTTTTCACCCGAAACACGAAAAATCCAGGCGGAACGGGGGGTGGGGGGGGGCGGAGGGTAGAATTAAGTAGGTAGTTCTCCAGAGCTGGCCTTTTTCGTTTTTGGGCGCAAACCCGCGCTATCGTGCCGTCTTATACTTACTGCCGTCGCCGCGCTCGAGCGGACGCGGGAAAGAGGGATGCGACGAGGCTGGCAAGCAAACGGCTCGAATTCGCGCAGTGAACGATTTAAACAGTCCTAAACACATATACGACACACACGAGCGGGGCGAAACTGCTCCTTTTCCCAGGACAAGTCGCATCGTCCCTAACTTTTCCCATTCTTTCGCCCCGATCCCGGGGCTGCTCGCAATTCCGCGCCTCTCCTCTCCGCTCTTTGCTCCTTTCTTTCGCCACGTCGTGCCCTCCCACTCGTTTTAGAACGTAGAGCTGGAAACTCGTGTTCCATCGGCTTTGTAGCCGCTGCCTCACGGCCCTCTCGTGACGGTCGTCCTGCGTTTTCGACGACGGCTTCACTTTCTCCGCTTCTACCTTATCCGCTGGATTCTCGCGACTTCTTATTGCCTCGCGGCGAGCTAGAATCTCCTTTCATTTCAGCCATCTCCCCGGGGTACGTGCGATTGTAATGACTCTTATTAGAGAAGCGGTCTTTAAATGGTCTTTAATGAAGCTTGTATCGCTGATCTTTTTCCACCGAGTGATCGTTAAGATCATTGAGATGTAAGATTATTATTATCGGACAATTCCCTTAGCGGAATTCCGAGATTGTAATGTTTAAGAGGAATTATTCCAGTCTCCATTTTTTAATAGAAGAATAGATAAATGCGTTTCCTTCGTGTCGTCAGTGATAATTAACAAGGCATTATATTGCCCACCTCAACTGATCAGGAATTTATTGACGAGAAGGCACAACGTTTCGACCATTGTTTCTGGTCATTCTCAAGTGCGCGTTTAGTGTGTTCTAATGCATCGTTAGTCGCAAAAAGAAGACAATGAAAAGTTGGGTATGGTCATCGATACCTCATACACATGGAGATAATTTTTTCTTTAAATTTATCCTGAAATCATGTAATCGTGGGACAACGTGGCATTTCGAAGAATTTTATAAGAGTTTTTTGAGTTTATCTAAAGATGCTGTACGGAACATTTTATTGGCTACGGAGTATCTGAAGATGATCTTGAGACAGTCTTGAATATAAGATCTGACTATGAATACTGGCCTAAGAGACACGAATCGAGACTCGAGACGATCGGAGCATGATCGATCCGATGGAAAAGAATAGATGTTCTTCGTCAATCAGGGCTACTTAATGAATATGAATTGTTATATACGTATAACCGGAATTTTTTATCAAATAAAAATACTATTTTTGTATATATTTTGCCGCTCTCTTGTTATCCGCACGTAACGTTTAAATTTAAAATTAAATTAAAGTTACAATTGTATTAAATTTAATGTAATATCATAAAATGATTAAAACATTTTAAAAAGCTACCTTCGCGCGCACAATGCGCCATTTAAAATTGGCAATAAAAGCAGCAAAATTACAATTCAATTAGCATCGAGGAATTACTGATTTCTCGCAATGATTTCTGACATTTCTTTTTGTAAATCTGTTATCGCAGCAGAACTGTTCGCTAAGTTACGCTGATTAGTGAGTAAATAATCCTCGACGTGTCTATTTCGTTCAGGTGACAAGACACTCTAAACCTACGAGAATTTAAACCTCGAATCGATATTCATGGCGCACCATTGACGCATAAATTTTTACGGCAGCACGTGCTGGCGCTCGGTAAATTAACTTTCGGATCACTGATTTTGCAGAAAAGTTACGATCCTACTGCATTCCCGGAGGGGTTTAACATTTCGTTGCACTCTGCCCCTGATCTCTGAATACGCGCAAAATTTTTATATAAAACATCATGATCGCGCAGCGTTATAAACCTCACCCTGTGTTACGCGACATCCGTAAATTTTTTTTTATTATTTCGACATGCCGTAAACTGCGCAATCGTTCCTACACGCGAGGCCGGCGTTAATTGCGTTAGTTATTAATTCGTGAAAAATATTTTGTTGTTATTTGATGGAATTTTATTCTGCTTTTTGACGAACCTGCACACACGCGATAGTTTCGGTCGCAAATGCACGTACATTCTGGCGTTGTTCAAACACGGAGCGCGGCTTAATAAGAAAACACTAATTTACTGGACCGGTTTAATTGAACGCGTCAAGTGCGCACGTTGGTATAAATAGCACATTACGCTTGTACAGTGATGGACAGAATGGTCGCGATACTTTGTTTTTTAATGAGTTAAGGAACGAGAATTTATGAACGTGCATTTAGATTCAGGGTTACGTTCTAAAATCTTCTTCTTCGAGGAATATTTTACTCGATGGCCATTCCGAAACCATTTAGAGCGTTTCCGATCTGTTTCTCGAGTAAACACTCAAAAAATAATCCTGCAACTTCAGCAACAATTTTCTAGGTACGAACTCTCTAAAAGTCAATCAGTGGATTATCACTGAAAACAGCGAATAGTCACTAATTCACAGTTATATGTGTACTACTGAAAATCGCAGTAGTGAGTATATCAGTGAGTTTTATATCAGTGAGTGTTCATACACTGTTTTCGGTGATAATCCATTGATTGGCTTTTAGAGAGAAAAAATAGCCGACAATGAGATATATAAATGGCTAGCCAATATTGGGAAATCGAATATTTTTGTATTTAATCAATTTAAATAACTGAAACAGAATTTCTATCTCAACTGTTAGCGAATGTTAGGAAGAAAGTTTTCTGTGATGTCCTTCCATTATAATGTTTGATTATACATAAACAGTTAAATTCCTTACAAAGATTGTTCTAGCTATGGTACTGAAATTCATTTTTATCCAATCTGAACGATTAGTACTTGTTAGTCATGAATAGCAGTAGAATGTTGCTGCTATAAATTTTGTAGGCTACAAACAATTTTCTAACAGATACACAAAATAGTGATAAATTTTTGTTGCGACACCTAGAAATCTACCTGCGTTAGTAAGGTATTCTTTTGAGTGAAATTTTCCTCATAGAAAATGTTTTGGAACATAAACCTGAATCTAACGCGCGTTCGTAAACTCATTAAAAAGGTGTTGCGACCATACTGTCCATCGTTGTCACGTTCTTAAGTGCATTTGTTATTTTCCACATGAAGGATTAAGTGTAAGTATCCCGTGTACGCGCGTATTTTAGAGTGTGCGCGGAACGAAGTGCCGAGTCCGTCGCTCGAAAATTGCAATGTAAATTCGCGTTATTAGCCCGGGGCTGTTTCGCCGATAAGGATGCTCCGACGATAGTTCGAAACATTATTATTGACCTTACTCGATAATCGCCCCGGGCGAAAACGTAGCTATTTTAATGATTATTCTACGGTTCACGTCACACATGTTAATGTGGTCTTAATGTACAGCATCTGCATGATAAGCTTAAAATTGTAATCTCGGTTTAAATAATCTCTTTCGATTTAATTCTTTCAATTTTTATAAAATAATCTGTTTATTCTAATTTCGACTTTATATTCTCGATTGATTTGAATGAGAGCTCAAATTATTCCAATTACTTAGACATTCGAATATTTCAGAGATTTTTACTTTTTACAGTCCTAACATGTATATATAATACATATATTATATATTATATACTATAATGTCTCGCATCTTTAACTGACAATTATAAGATAGAGTTTCTATAGAGCGAACTCGTATTCTGTGACGTTTCAGACGCATTCGCGCTCGTATTCGCGAGCATCCTCAAGGATATCGCTCGGACTGCAAGAAGTAGAGCCACGTCACTGCAACGACATAGTCATCCGTAGGAAAAAATATCCGGCACGGAGTTTTTAAAAATTTCCACCTCGACACGCGAAACGGTCGAAGTTTCTTTTGTACTTCTCAACTTTTACAAAGAGCCGTGAAAATGGCTGAAGCGCTATTATAAGCTCGCGATACAGGTAATTTTCCGGTCAACTTTTAAGAGTTGTCGCCGTTCTCGCCGAAGCTTGATATTCGGAAAGTTTGCTCCCGGATTTGTAATAAATTTGTAATAAGTTGATGTAATCCTCAATCTTTTATGTACTACGTGGAATATATAAACAAATTACTCTTGAAACTCGCGCGGAGAGAATTTGCTCTTAAAATTTACTCTGAAAATCGTGTAATCGTGGAACAACGTGGCATTTCGGAGAACTGTATGAGAGTTTTTTGAAATTTTACCATACAGTCTACTAATATACAATGTATACTAAGTATAATTATTAGTAGAATGTATGGAAAAATTTCAAGAAACTCTCATACAAATCTTCGAAATGCCACGTTGTCCGACGATTACATGATTTTCAGGATAAATTTTAAGAAAACATTCTCTCCGTGCGGGCCTTCCTTAAATCTAGTTAACTTTTTCGATAAAATTTCCTTTGTATCGTTTCACATTATTCTGGCATACCACTTTTCCAAATAATATATGCTATCGTACGCTTCTTTTCAATAGATGACCATTTCAAAACTGTTGTAAGCTTAGAACCACATTGTTCCCCGCGCGATTCCGCGCCGTCCGTGCCACGTCCTGTAATGCCGTCCTTCAGACGGGATCTACATCACTTTAACTACTCGAAATTGCCTCCGCAAGATAAGCTCGGCGAGTCATTGGTCGTCCCTGGCTGTTTTCTTCGCGGCGCGCGTTTCCGGTGTATCGATAGAGATCGTTTCTCGTGCGCGCGGCGGTGCCCATCAATTCTCGTGGAAAACTGGCTGCAACGTTTCGCCGCACGGTAGATTACGCCCACATAAAGAGGTAGACAAATGAAGATGGAACAAAGCATGAAACTGCACGGAAATAATGCATGGACGAAGCATTCGATTTACCTAAAGCGCACACCGGCGTCTAAAGTCCCGGTGGATTCGAGTGTAAAAATAAAAACATCGAGTACAGAAAAGACGCGTCTCCTGAGCTAGAAACGATATATCGCCGGCGTTCGCGATATATCGTCGATAATTCAAGTTTCTGAAATGCGGCAGAATCCCATCGCTTTAATATACGCACGGAAAAAAATTATTTTGCTGTGATAGCAAAATCGCCGTTGCTACTGCATATTCGTAGTAATAGCAATAAAATTTAGTTGATAGAGCTAATTTTACGAATTATTCGTCATTATAGCAAAATCTATTTTGTTGCGAAAATAGAACAAAATTCGCTGAGTGTATTTGTAATTAAAATCACATTAATTTGCTACTGAAGCAAAATAATATATTCTTAGCAAATACATTTGCTGTCACAACGAAATAATTTGTTAATCCAGTTAATTAAATTATTCCAGCAAATTGCGATTAGTATTCGTAACAAATCTTCTTGCTATCCATATAGTAACGAACAGAATTTGCTACAACAGCATAAAATCTGCTGTGTCAGCAAATTGTTTTTCTCCGTGCGACACATTTGTAATTTCACAATAAAAATATTTTTGCAAAGGAACGTTTCGACACATTTACGCACATTCGAATTGCTAACCGCAGCGTTTTACGGAAACGCCGCCGTTAGCAATTTCACGGAGTGACCGAATTTCTCAACGGACGTACCGGGTTAGTATTGCGAACCATCGGCGACGAAAATTTTTACGGAGGTTTTACGGAGGATATACGGCCGTCATTCGTTTTCTAAACGCGCGAATTCGATAGAATAAGTTGCGGTGAGGAAACCGCAGCGAATTAAAGGCGACGCCGTGGCGGCAGCTGGCGAAAATAAAATCACGAGGGGCAAAAAGAGGCGGGCGAAAGTAAACTGCGTCCGAGCGAACGCACGGCGGTAGACCAAATGTACTTGGAATTTAACGTGGCCGCGACCGAGGTCTGATTTATCGTTCGCAGGCGGACGATAAATTTACGCGCGACGATCAATATCATTTCTACACATATCTGACACTATCATCTTTAATGGGCCGCAATTTCTGAAAAATTATCCAATACATCCCCTTGCGCCCCGAAATGCGTTTATAAATGCATCGGCGAAAAGTAGATCCATCATGAAATTGCGCATAAAGTATGTATGTACAATATATTATATTTCAAATAGCTTCGCCGTGTTCTCCTTTGATATCGCCAATATGGTACAAACGGCGGCAGCGCTGGAGCGCAATTTGCAATCGCATCAAGTTGATCATGGCACGTCGCCGTGTCGACATTACGGAAATGTCAATGTTTTATGTTAACAATAATAACGTCTTTCTCAACATTAACGACTGCGTGTACCAATTTTCTCACGCGTGTCTGAAACGCCATACTGAAAAAAATTTCTGGTTGAATATGGCCGAACCAGATGGTAAATCCTACAGAAATTCTGGTAAATCCTACAGGAATTATCTGGTTCGGCCATATTCAACCAGACATTTTTTTCAGTGCAGGAATAATTGTATTTCTCTCTAAAAGCGAATCAGTGGATTATCACTGAAAACAGTGAATAGTCACTAATTTACAGTTATAAGTATACTACTGAAGACTGCAGTGGTACACTGAAAAAAATTTCTGGTTGAATATGGACGAATCAGATAATTCCTTTAGGATTTACCAGAATTTCTGTAGGATTACAGGATTTCTGGTAAATCCTAAAGGAATTCTGGTAAATCCTAAAGGAATTATCTGATTCGTCCATATTCAACCAGAAATTTTTTTCAGTGTATACTTATAACTGTGAATCAGTGGCTATTCACTGTTTTCAGTGATAATACACTGATTGACTTTTTCTTAAATCATATAATAGTAATTAAAAGTCTCTGTAAAAGTCAGTCAGTAAATTATAACTGAAAACAGTGAATAGTCACTGATTTGTAGTTAGAAGTATACTAGTGAAGACTGCAGTGGTATACTTATAGCTGTGAATCAGTGAGTATTCACTGTTTTCAGTGATATTCCACTGATTGACTTTTAGAAAGTACGTTGGACGATAATTACAAATTCAGGTACGCATACACGGAGAGATTTTTCTCTTAAAGTTTATCCTGAAAATCACGTAATCGTGGGCATTTCGAAGAATTTTATGAGAGTTTGTTGAACTTTTATCGTACTTTTTACTAGTAATTATACTTAGTATATATTTCACTAGTAAAGTTTATGGTAAAATTTTAAAAACTCTCATAAAGTTTTTCAAAATGCCACGTTGTCCCACGATTACTTGATTTTCAGGGTAAATTTTAAAAGAAAATTCCCTCCGTGTATCAAATGCGCGAATACTTTGCGTATTCTAAAGAAAAACAACGTTACAATCATAATTCATTAGTAACTGTATAAAATATTGTTATTTTTTAAATTTTTCATCCAATTTTCTTCCTTCGTAAGACTTTCTTCCACAAGTGTTCTAAAATTATTCTAGCATCTAGTTCGAGAATGCGTACCGGCTACAAATCCCGCTCACCACTTTTCTCGCTGCTTTTAGCTGATATTGCAGGTTTAGTTGTAGAGGAAGTCGCTCTTCTGTTTTCTACATACTTCATCTTGCGGGATTTTGTATGGAAGCCGTTTAATAACTTTAAGTTTTTAAATTTTTCAAAGCTTCTTCATGTTTGCTAACTTTAACCTTTTTCGAAAATCTCAACGTTGCTTAACTTTCGAGAAAGATTTTCTCGATAAATAATAAAAAAGTATACAGGCATATGTATATATGGGTACGGTATATAACGTGCAACTGCGATCGACAACTGAAAGGAACGATGTAATGGCAGGTAAAAGGAGCAGTAAATTGATTTCCGTTATCTCGTTGACTAACAACGGTGTACGCAAAGAGGGGTCAAAGTAAACCGTGGCGAGGAGAGAGGAGAACGAAGATTATTATGCACTAAGGAGAGTTTGTACAAAACCGGTTATCAAGAAAACAAGATCAGAGGAAACGGAAAGATAGAAATAAATAAACGTTGTAAAGTATACCGAGCGGTACTTCATTTCAGAGTGTTTATCTCTTTCTGCGGTACGAGTATTCGTAATGATGAAACGTTGCTCCGTCGAGTCATTTATAATTTGTTAACTGCATTGTAATTAGTACATTGACGAACAAAGTTATTAGAAATAAAAAGTAGAGAAGAGTCCTCTATTATGAGATAAGTTTCTAATATGTGAAAGTAGGTTTTCAACATTGAAATTCAATCGCAAATCTTTTTTCGCCACGATTACACAATCTACCAATGAATTTTCCACTAATGCCAGATGATGCCTATTAACTTAACAGAAACCCTGCTATCTCATATTAGGAGCTTGTCTCATAATAGGGGACGTTCCTCTGTATTCATCGTACGCCGAAACGGCTATTGCAAGTGGTAGAGAGTGAAACCTAGATCGGCCCCATTTTTTCGCATTCGATTTTGGTGACAAAGTAGGTGTCAAACGAAAACAATGGGGCTATTTGCCTATGGACACTTGTTCTCACTCTTTATTCCTGATTCCTCGAGGATTTTGCCAAAATAAAATGCTGTAGACGGAAAGAAAATCTATGTTTATATAAAAGGGTCTCTCTCGGAGATATCGCACTCTGGGGACAATCGTTACACTTGTTAATGAAACGGAAAGAGTGTGCAAAGTGAAAAACGAAGATGGCGTATGGTAATGTGGTAAATCTCCGGAATTCACGATCGGGCGCATTCGCACGGTTTTTCGAGGGATGCAAGGCGGTGTGCAAATGGACGAGTGAGCGTATTCTAGCGATGGCGTCTCGCCGATTCCGATATCTCGAAGGTTCAAAGAGCCGCCAGACATACCCCGCCCCGATTGGAGATGCAAAGTGCAGGAGGACCTTCCCTTACGCTTCAATGGCCTGGATAACGTCACGATGCTTCTTGGGTAACGAAGAGGCCACGGGATGTCATTCTCAAAGCTAAACGGTACGTCGGGAGGTGGGTCTTTCCAAGCGGCACCCAGAGACCCCGATTTTTCTCCCGATCGGTCTTCGAATTGTCCGATTTAAGATGCGGCGTTTTTATGCGCGAGCCTCACGATCGTCCGGAATCGAATTTAATTATGGAAATCACGGGCAAAAATCGATTTCCCTTCGATAAACAATTTGATTCATTAATTCAACGCAACTGAGACGTTCAGTTTTTTTTCCTACGTAAAAGAGCCACAAATTACAGTTCGGCAATGGCAATATTTATTTTGTCGATCGCGTCGCGGAATACGATAAAAGGGTGAAGGGCCCGCTGCATTATTCTCGCCGCAAAAAATAAACGCGCTAGACGAGGCGTGACCTTTAGTCACGTGCTCGGTGGGAATTAAGCGCATGAAACTTCCGAGAAGTTTCAATTCGACTGGCAGCAATAACGCGGCACTCCGAAACAGTGCACTTGCGGCGAAGCGATCCCCGTAAGCGCCGTAATGCACCATGGCGTGCATCGCGCGCGGTAATCGGACCGCGCGACCGTCCAGGGGGAAGTGCACGAGTCCCTATTATTTGCACGACGAATTTTACGACGTTTCTGCGATCGACTCGAACAACCCGCCTAGTCAAATAACGTAAAAAAAAAAATATATATTACAATCGGGGAAACCGCATGGAAACGTCATGTCGTGACGTAAAAGTGACAAGTGTGAGGTCCGCGACTATACGTATATGCGCTTATGTCGCAATTTATGTAGCTTAATTACGGTTATGTATATCTTCAAATACATTTTCATAACTCGCTCGCGGCTGGGAGTTTATTAATGTTACAATGCGTCATTGTCGCATAATCTCTCTGGTATAATCAGAAAAAGCTGCATTCTCCTGCTTATTATGCAGACTGTTATTTTTTTTTGTCGCATTAATGTGACACATTTAATTTATGCCGCATCGCATTTGTCCCGTCGAGCGATTAAAAACTTTGCACAAAGGTTTTTGCGCGCGGAGCGGAGAGGGGCGGCTCCCCGGGAAAATCTTTGATCCCTGAGTAAAAACAAGTTTACTAGTTTAAGCTCGCTTGTTTATCTCGACTCCGAAGCGCCAGCGGGTACTGCGTGCAGCGAGATAAACGCGGACCGGGCCGCGTTATATAGCGGAATAGAGGCGTTTTGCCACTAATGCAAACTATGGTCGCACAGTGTTTTGCCGTACTATAACTTCCTTCCGTTACTATTTCCATTTTACGCAATCGCGCATTTCTCTTTATTACTTTGTACGTGAGTTACGCATTAATGTTAGCGAACGTTGCACACGACGTTCTCCGATTCTTCGCTGTTCGTCGTGAAAAATTTTCAAGTCTAATTACCTTCGCTCTAATATAAAATTAAGTTCGATAACTGCCCAGTGAGAACATCAACGTCGAATCGACGTCAACGTGGTCGAAACCGCGTCCCAACCGTCAGTTTTCATAAATAACTAAGTTTTGGAACTTTAATTTTCGTATTAAATTTTGTATTAAATAAGTTATCTTAGCAGTTTTCTCCAACAAGATGTTAATAATATTCGGAACGTAGTAATTTAATGCGAAAAATGAGGTTTCAAAACTTTTAGTTGTTTTCGAAAACTGACGGTTGGGATGCAGTTTCGAGCCCATTGACGTCGATACGACGTTGATTAGACTTCATTGTTCTCGCTGGGAGGGTCAATTTTTACCATGCAAATTAATGATCGCAATTACATTGTTCTGCGAACTATGAATGTATAGTAGCTAACGTCACGAAAGTTAATCGAGCAACGAGATCGTCATTACGTTAAGGGTAATTGTAATGCATCATGCTGACGACGACAAAATTACAACGAACAATTTAATCGCGGAGAGATTTTTCATTACATACATGGGAAAAGAAGGAACAACAAGATCAGTGCAATTAAAATCAAATGATTGAAACATCAGTATTGATGAATGAGAAACATCAGATAGTTGTTTAACCCTTAAGGGAATAATCTGGATATTTAGTTCAATGCTTGAAATAAAAATTCACATGGCAAACACAATTGAATGAATCATTTATGTTTGTGGCAGCCCGCGACGTTAACGTTTAATTCAAGCAACTTCAATTATTTTAAATTCAACAGCATTTTTTCCCCGTGCACAACGCATTATGCGTATCGCTGCAACTTATGTTGCTAGTTTACGCGTTTTGTCAGACCGACGACCGGGAATTAATCTGATACGAGCGAACATCCGAGAGATCGCCATCTAATTTATCTCATGTACTCGTCGAGCCTGTAATTCTCACAATTGTTCACCGGCTCGCACTTTGCGCGGCGGATTCGCGGTATATCGTATAAATTTCGCGATATACGCGGCGCCTCACGCAAAACGGCCGGACAAACGCCCCATGCGGGGGCAGCGTGTGATTTTTTTTTCTTCTTTTTTCGTGAATTCGCCGTAAATCCCGATTCCCCCACGGATTTCTCTCCCCGTGTGATACGTTGTATGGAAATACGAGCTCTCGAAGGGGAGGAGGGGGATTTAAGCGCGTGCATTTCTATCTCGTCCGAGCCGTTCGAAACGCTCTTCTCGAAACAAACGCGCAGAAGGGCGTCTCGACGTCATCGTTGTCGTCGTGACGTGGCGTCCTGCGACAAACGGAGAATTTCTGACAGAGGGAGGACGAGAGCTCTCCGCGGTTCCGGTTAAGCCACAGAGGGCGAATGGACTGGATCGGAGCGGAAAGGGCGACGGATGAAGGGAGAGCCAGCTGAGCGTGTGACTACGTACAAAGGGCTGGCACGGATCGTGCATAATTTTGTTTCTGTCGTGCCTAAGCAGCCGGCAAAAGCGAATATCCTCGTCAAAGATGTCAAACTTCGTTACCAGATTAATCGCGATAGTGTCCGTAATTTCTGTCTCTCCTCCCCTCCCCCTCCCTGCCGCCGCTTCCATGTTCCTTCCTTTCATGCCTCAAGGGAATGCTTCATACGTCACCCGACTGCTGCACTAAATTTCGTAGCGTAATTTAATTAGACGAAACGATGTGTGCGCTGCGAGATAATTTATCGTCGCTCGTATCTCTTTCCCGCGACGGGAGGGGGGGTGTAAGTTTTGAGAAAGTGTCCTCCAATTTACCCCCGTGACCCCCGCAATTTATCTTTATTAAACAACTGTCTCGCGAGGCTCGCTATTAGACTGAGAACTGTATTTATTTGGGTTGAAATGGGGAGCGGAAACGCGCGACAAGTAGCCGCTCGAGGAGGACCGTTTCGAGTTCCCTCGCAGTTCAGGCTTATCTTATTCAGCTAAGCAAAATTGTTGGACGTTGTCGAAGATGCCAGCCAGTGGATCGCGGTTAAGCCGCGGGACATCGGTTGTCAGTGGCCCGAAGATACACCTCTATTTGCGGAGCGTTCACGAGTAAGAGCCGCTAATTGTATCTCAAATAATACCCCAACGAGCAAAGAGACGTGTAATTAGTACAGAAATCCTGTGATAGGCGTGAACAAGGACAAGAGAGACCATTAATCCCGCTTGATTATACCCGTATACTCCGGCTGCTTTTTTAACCGTGTTCTTCGTCTCCCGTTCGAACCGATTTTGCGTATCTCGTGCGACAGTCGCGGTGTCGTGCCCCAAATACTTCACGTACACTTAACTGCAGTGAATGCAGTTAATTATTTGCGTTAATTATTTATAGCAAATTTATTTACTGCATTAAATCACCTGATTGTTTTCTTTTCGCTTATGCCGCGTGATCCCGATTCTTTGAAGCTACAGGGCATGCACCCCGCCTGTACGGTCAGTGAACAGTTACCGAGTGTAATCTCGTTACAAAGGGCTGTCCTACATCGTGTGTAATTTAATTCATGGCTCACACGGTGCGAAAGCAAGGGCTAAGGCGTGTGACGCCACAGAGGAATATTAATATATAAGAATACACGTATTACGTTACGTGCCTCGGCGGTGGCATCGATAGGAAAATTCAAGCGAGTAACAGCGAACGTACGTGCAATGATAATCTAGGATAGAAATGAAAAGAGATTTATTCCCGATCCGCCGGCGGATGTTCGATCGAAGCAGCGAGGGGGGGAGAGGATAAAGAGTTTGCGACTTTTCCCTCTCGTTGAAATAATTTCCTTCTGCAATAATAACAATTAATCCTGATTTATAAAGGAATTATCGCGGCGCTTTGTTGTCCGTTATAGGGTAACTTCGTTTCGCACCTCGTATACACCATTATCGCGAGGGTATTATTCTTTCACAATGCCAAGAATATTTTTCTCCGTTGCGCCAACAAGAAATTCGCATTCACAGGCCTCAATTAACTTGTCACTCAGCACTCCGGCGGCAGAGCATTTGTTAAGCCTGGCGCAATAAAATATGAAATTAAACATGCACGAATGAAGTCGGAGCGCACCTTTTTTTTTAATTTATATTATATCGGATTGTGAAAATTAATCAGGCGCGCTATTACCCGAACGCTAAAAAATTTCAATAAATTCGTGAAGAAGATTATAAATGGACGCATAAAAACCATGAATAATAAATGGCGTACGGAATACGAAAATAGTCGGACACTCCCCCTCGGTCCCGTTTAAACGCCAGCATTAAACTTGGAATTTCTTTATAAACTTCTCAGAACGTTTTAACTGACTGTTAATAATTTATACGCGCCGGGATACCGGAGTGCCGTAAGCGCTGGCAATCCGTGTATGAAGATCGCGCAGCAGAGCTGCGACGAAATCTCGCAATCATCCAGTCCTCCGGCACACGTAGCGCACCTCAATCGTAAGCGCTGTCGCCTGCTAGCGTGTAATTTAGCTCGCGACATGCTTTCCAGAGAGAGAGAGAGAGAGAGAGAGAGAGAGAGAGGGGGGGGATGGGAGAGACATGGACTGGTGGTGTTTCCGAAGCCGAGCACACATCCGGAGTCAGTTAAGGTGAATGTCGTTGTCGAAGACCTATAGTCAAAAGATACACAAGGTGCGACGAGAGCGGCGGCTGCCTCTCGGTAAATCCCGATGTGCACGGTCACGATTCCACGTTGCTGCGGTATGTACCGGGTGGATATTGATCCGGCCGAAGTACGGCCCGGGTTTTGTGTCTCGTTCCCCTCGTGCGATCGTGTACATGTCCGTACGTGATTCGTACACCGACGAGATCCCGGTTTCCTCTTTATCAGAAGCTCCTGCCAAGCTACCAGCCATTCAGCCAACCAGCCAGCCTGCCGGCCTGCCTGTCCGTCTGCCCGCTTGCCTGCCAGCCCGCCTGCCTGGACCTCCGTTCTCGGACAGTTCGTAGCTGCCGATCAAAAAGCGCCCAGTTGCTTCCACATGTGCCGTTATTGTAGTTGACCTGATTCTTGCAATCACAGAGGGACGCAGACATTTCTTCTTAAATAAATAAGCGCGCGAGTATTCCTTGCGTACGTTTCATCAGAACAAATTTCAGGTGTATATGTACCATAAATAATATGCGGTTCTGAGTTTTATTTAGGTGTTTGGACGGGTGGGATGGTAACATTGAGGGATACTTGATTGTTCTGCATTTTAACACTGACGATTTAAGTCAGAGCGCAGTTTCTACAAGCAGAAAATTTTCTTTCAAAATTTCTTTTGAAAATCATGTAATCGTAGAACAACATGGCATTTCGAAGAATTTTATAAGGGTCTTTTAAAATTGTATCATACATTTTATTAGTAATTATACTTAGTACACATTTTTTACTAATAAAATATATGGTACAATTTCACAAAACTCTCAAAGTTTAAAATGCCATGTTGTCCCACGATTATACGATTTTCGGTGTAAATTTTGAGAGAAAATTCTCTTCGTGCTGTTTCGAACACAGATATGTGGCATTCCGGGAAATAATTTAGACTCTTTATTCAAATTGGAAATTAGTCGAATTGGTGAGACGCTCTGGCCGAGGTAATATTTTTCGCAATAAATGTGTAATAAAATTATTCAGACACTAACATCCTGTCGCGGCTCTTAGTTCTTTATTCCTTCGAATTTGTATAAATAATATCTTTTTTAAGCTTCTGATTATTCGGGTGAAACATGATTTCCAAAGTTATATAATACTTCATTGCATGTGCTAATACACAATAAAACTATTAAGATTCTCAAATGTGAACAATAGAAATTGTTCTGTTAACATTTGAGAATTTCATGGAGACGCTAAAACGCTTTCGGGGTCCCTCTATGTGACACAATTTCACGTAAAGAGAAGATTGTGTACTTAATGATCCCTTGCGACCACACTTACCGCTTGACGTAATCCTTTCTTTGCCCTTCGATATTCCCTAATCTGTCATCTGCAACTTATTTGTGCTCCAGTTTGCCGATAAATTTCATCATTATGCAAAGCACTTCATTTTGACTGTCAGTTCATGGTAATAGAAAAGTATTTTTCTCAAAAAATTTGTAACATAATTGATATAGCGTCACTAACATTAAGGTCCGATTTCACCAAACGTCGCTTAACTTTAATCTTAGTTTAATTCATGTCTGTCTCTTTCCAAAGTAACAGTTGGAAAATTGATCCTGACAATTGTAATCGTGGGACAACTGGGCATTTCGAAGAATTTTGTGAGTTTTTGAAATTTTACCATACATTTTACTAATAATTATACTCGGTAAACATTTTACTAGCAAAATGTACGATAAACTTTCAAACAACTCTCATAAAGTTGTTAAAAATCCCACGATTGCTTGGTTTTCAGAATAAATTTTAAGAGAACATTCTCTCCGTGTATCTTGTTCGTATTCTGGCATCGCGTATCCATCCTACATTACCCTACGCAGTTTTGTTTCTAATCTCCTAATAATACGTCATTCGTGCCGGCAATATTTTTCTTACGTTCCGTCGCCTTGCGTGAGCAAATTGAACGGCGCGGGTCGCTTTATCATCGAACGTCACGGAAGACAGAGCTTGTGGAATATTCACGATGCGCACATTACAGTTCGCCGTAGGTAATCAGGTGACGTAACTGCTCGTAGGCGTGCACCCGACACCATCGCAGATTTATAGCCGCCGCCTTTCGCGCGATTATTCAGAAGTGGGCCTTTCATTCGGGGGCAAATTTGCAATGGAAAATCGTGAGACACCGTGTACCAAAGTTAATCTCTAGTATAATAACGAGAGAAACGTTTCAGCGAGGCATGTGCGCTGCTATGGAAAATAAAAGGGATATACGTAATCGTATGTATCGCCGTAAAAGGCGGACTGATGAAATAATGAAGGTGATGCGAGTAATGAAATTTGCGAGAAATTTACTTTGAGTAAAGAGTTTTCGTGAATTTGATTATGTATTTTTATGCCGCCGATCTCGCCGCTCGGCTTGATTTTAAGCTTGACAGTGTGAAGTTTATAGCGGCGACGCATACGCGCGGATTTAATAACAAGCGCGGAAGTTTTATATAGCACCGTTCGCGAATATAAAACCGTCGCTAAATTTACAAGTTAGCCAGATACGTTAGACGGTGTAAATATTAAAAGGAAAGAGAACAATGTATCAAGCGTTCTGATGCTTCGCACAACGTTCACCGTTTAATATGAAAATTAAACAAAAAGTTTATCAAAATTTCGCGTCGGTGACGCGTGAGATCGTCGCGATATCAATTGTTACGTACATTTGTAATAATTAATTGCCGCGCGTGTGTCTGTAATAACATGTCCGAAACCGGCTTCGTCGTGCAATTAATTAAACGAATAATCACGCGAAAAGGGAAGTGCAAGTGTCGCTTTCTTAAATAACGAAACTCGCGCCGTCGAACCGTTCACGCTCACCGCCGACAATTATTTTAATTAACGATGCAACTTTCAGATCCGCGGAAAAAGCCGGAATATATAGCGAGGGCGCTTCTCTCGCGATATTTATCGGGGAAACTTTGGCGGCGAAGGAAAAATGGAATAAGGAGTAAATGCGAGCTGAGGGTCAAGCCGGCGTAGAATATTGAAATGAGTTTCGTGGCTATAAATCGTCTCGTCCAGCCGGTCGTATATAGTTGTTCCACTTAGCAGAAATTAAACAGGAGGCGGAGATTTCCAAGAGCTCACCGGCCTTGAAGCTCGTATTAATTTCTCAAGAGTCACCGCGAGAGCTAAGAAAGAAACGATTCGAAGGAGACCCGTCTTGTGGCAGATTGCATCTTTTATCTTTATTCCAGATTACAATTAAGAAGGAGCAATCAAGAACAAATTACCAATTGGTCCTACTGTATCTATTTACGAGAGGATAACTGGAAGTGAAATGAACATCTCCGGAAATATACATTACGCAATTCAAATAATCGTTCCAGTAATGAAACTGAACCCCGGACCGTTCCATCGACTTTCTCGCTCGCGTAACGTCTTCGAAGATTGATCGTGTAACGTTGGAAAATCCGTACGACGCCGGTATGATTATTCCATTTTATTCCTCCTCGGAAAGGATTTGATAAACGAACGCGCAGTTAGACGTTCGGTCAATCAGCTGCGATAAACATTAACAAAAGTCTAATTTTTCGTTCACGATTAGTTCATTCTGCGTGCATTCACGGCTCCCCCTTCGCGATTCATCTCTCTTCCGACTTCTCACTATTGTCGTCTCTTTCGTTCTTCTCGCTAGATAATAGCAGCCGTACTATTTGCGAAGACGGGCGTCGACCCATTTCCGTCCCTCGCAATTACACGCAGCCGTTGTAATTAACTCCTTATCTGTCGGCGCACATATAACGCCGTTGAAATTAAATGCAACGCAGTAGCGCGGCTGATTAATCTCCACGCAAATCAAAGCGAATCTAACGTGCCGTCGGCGAGCAGAATTATTTATCGGCAGCATTTCGTTTATCGTATAGAATTAACTGTAGAACTTTTATAAATTTTAAATTTGCTCTAATCTCAAGTTTATCAACTCTCTAAAAGTCAATCAGTAAATAGTCATTGATTTGCAGTTATAAATATACTACTGAAAACTCCAGTGACTACTTATAACTGTAAATCAGTGACTATTCGCTATTTTCACTGGTAATCCACTGACTGACTTCTAGAGAGAATTTTAATTAATATTATATGATTAAAAAAACAAAGTCAGAATAAATACTCAGTAGTCATGAGTTACGAATAAAATCTACGCGCTTCCAATTTTTTCTCCAGATCTTGAGAAATTTTGAAAAGCAGATACGCATAAGCATTGGTTAATAACTTTACTCTCGCTTCTTCCGCCGAGGCAAGTATCTCCTTTGTGCCGCCTTCCCGCTTTATATTGTAAAAGTTTAATTCTCCCATATCCGTTCGAGTCTTGGAGCAGGATTAAGTCAACGCTTGTCGGTCCGATTGTACCTTAAACGCAACTTATTATGCACTCGCGATAATTAATGTCGCCGACGTGACAGCCTAATTAATCGTTCATCGCTCGAAAAGGATCGGCCAGAACAAAGGAACTGTGCACTTAACGTCCTGTCTGTTTCTACGATAGCGGAGCAATTAGCTGGAAGAGTATTCAAGCACTTTATACGCGTACAAAGCAGCCCGCGATATAATACAATTTGTATCGCAATTTTCTTGCTTTTACAATTAAAGATCTTAAAATTTAGAACGTGCTTTAAAGATCTATTTAATCTTTCAAAGGAAGAAAAATAATCCTATCTTTCGCAATTCTCTATTTTCTCGTAATTTCTTAAAAGGATTACAAAGCTCCAGCTAACGAGATAAACGATTAGGACATTACGAAAAGGAGAGTCATATAAATTGCAAGTTTCAAGATTTATCGATGCGAGAGTCTCCCTATCCTCTCGTGATTCATTCGCATAATTGAGATTTGTCAATTCGAAACAGTCCTGATGGTATCCTCTCTCATTAAAGACTGCGTGTTGAGCGCACGGGGACAATGAATAAGGATGAGTGGATCCAAGCGGAATATCGAGCGGAGTCACAGAGACGAATAAACGCGAAACTGCGTAGACACGCATACGTAAGACTGGAATTGTTCTGAATAGGACTTGTCACTACGATTGACTCAGCCAAGCTCTCTCTCTCTCTCTCCCTCATCACAGCGGTTTCTATGATAAAAATTAAACACGCTCCCGGTCTTTCGAAAAAGAAAAACACAAAAAGGCTAAACGCATCGTTCCAGTCGGAAAAATCTCGCGAGCTATTTCGTGGCGTATTTCCGTTCCTATACCCAGGGGATGGCGTTCGGGAGTCCTTCGGAATTCAATTTACATCGAAACAAATAAGTTTCAATTTCCGTCCCCGCGCGTTTCCCGAGTTACATCGCCGCGATAAGCATTCTAATTTAAGTGGAATCTATTGCGGTAAAATTACTCGCGATGGTACCGTGGCGAGCGGACAGGTTTCTCGTTACGTAGAGAATTCGGCCGCGTGACGTGACGTTGCACGCGACTGTGCGGCAAAATATAATACGGGCGTTCCGTTTCCGGAGCTGCCAGCCGCGCATCGATCCCGACGCTCGCGACGCCGAAAGTGAAACGTGCGTTTACGCGCGCCGCTTCGGCCCCGAAAACGAAGCGCGCGACTTGTGCGTAACGAACACGCGTGGACCTCGAAACGCACGAATCGATTATGCCGATTATGCCGCGTTACGCGTCATTATCACTTTGCCACGCGTAACTCGCGACCGATTCCAGATACCACCGTTCCACCCCAACGCGATCCCACCCTCCCCTGGGCCTGATATGCAAATACTTCGCGCGTTTTCGCGACGTGCGAAGTGCCGCCGAAGAATTTCAGGCGTCCCAATTAGAGCCGAACGACCACGAACGACACAAGGACAGAATTTTCTTTTAAAATTTATTCTGAAAATCATGCAATCGCGGGACAACATGGCATTTCCAACGACTTCATAAGAGTTTTTCGAAATTTTACCATACATTTTACGAGGGCGGTTCAAATATGATCGAGACAAACGCTGTAGATGGCGCGCCTGTATGTTTTGAAGGTCGCGGCTTGAGTATGTGATAGCTGGGTCCCTTACGAACAGTGTGGCATAGTTTTCGTCGCGAACGCACGTTTCACGCGCGTGATACGACCATGAGCGAACGTCAAGTGCCGACCGCCGTTGCGCAACGTATTGTCATTCGTTTTTTGGTGTGGGAAAGCGTTAAAAACACGGAAATTCTTCGGCGTTTGCGAAGTACTCACTACCGAACTGATTTCGCAAACGACGAAGAATTTCCGTGTTTTTAACGCCTTCCCACACCAAAAAACGAATGACAATACGTTGCGCAACGGCGGTCGGCACTTGACGTTCG
>NW_011967182.1:858292-863526 GCF_000949405.1 Vollenhovia emeryi | reverse complement strand
GAAGTACTCACTACCGAACTGATTTCGCAAACGCCGAAGAATTTCCGTGTTTTTAACGCCTTCCCACACCAAAAAACGAATGACAATACGTTGCGCAACGGCGGTCGGCACTTGACGTTCGCTCATGGTCGTATCACGCGCGTGAAACGTGCGTTCGCGACGAAAACTATGCCACACTGTTCGTAAGTCCCAGTCTACAATAGAGATTTAAGCCCTAAGCCTTTAGAAATTGACTAATCACAGTCGCGCATTCTACTCATACTTGACCGTGATTGGCCAATTTCTTAAAGCTTAGGGCTTAAATCATCTATTGTAGACTGGGACTTAGGGACCCAGCTATCACATACTCAAGCCGCGACCTTCAAACATACAGGCGCGCGATCTACAGCGTTTGTCTCGATCATATTTGAACCGCCCTCGTACTAGTAATAAATAGGTGTATCTTCGGGGTGGTACCAAAACGCGCCACTTATTAATTTTCGGCGAGAAAAATAACGGACTAGGACTAGACTAGGATTCGAACCTGGGACAACTTCCAACTGAACTATTCAGGCACACACCCGAAATCCTTCTTCCTTGCCTATTTTATTTTACTGAATAAAGTAGGAATAGTATACTATCAGCGTGACTCCACAGCGATGCGTGGTATCTCACTCAATGGTTTAGTAGACTACCGTGTGGAAAAAATTTTTAAAGACTCTCATAGCGGTGTACTAGAGAGTAAAAACTCTCTAGTAATTTTACTGGTAAAACGTATGGTAAAATAAAAAAGAAACCCTCAAAAATTCTTCAAAATGCCACGTTGTCCCGCGATTACATGATTTTCAGGATAACTTTTCAGAGAAAATTCTCTCCGTGCAGAATTGTTGAGTAGCCGGCGCGATGAAATTCGCGCAAAAATGACTCTAATTCGGCCCTCGTGGCTCTCGCTATTTTTCCAATTCCCCGCGAGGGCGATTTGCGCTCCGCCGCTTCCTCTAGCCTTTCGATGCGCCCTCATTTGGCCGCCGAATAAAACTCGTTTTAATTATTGAGACTTTCGTCACATATGTGGCTTCGTTCTCTTATTTATCCACGTTGTATCCCTCATCGCGAGTCTCGCCGGTTTTTCGCAGAATTAATTCGCGTCTGCATAGAAATTGCGCGATCCCCCGTACGAAAGCTTCGTTTCTGTTGTTTTTTTTTTATTTTTTGAAGCACGTGGACAATGCGCGTCAGGGGTTAATCGTGCAAGCCGTCGCAAAAATAATCTGTACACGCGCGTATGCCCGGCGCGCTTCGTGAATTCTCACGTCGCGCGCCGCCGTCGCTTCCGCACCCCACACACTTTGAATCTTAATGGCTCGATTTGTATTCACAACGAGGGGATGAATTTTTCATCGCTACGAGAGACGTAAGGGGGTATCGTTCCCGTTCGCTCTCGCCGGACGCCCGCACTCGAAAATGACCAATGGCGACGTGACCGGTATTGTGTTACGTCGTGTTCGGTGTGTATGCATGTCGCACCGGTGCTTTCGGTTTTTTTGACGGGAAAAACGATGTTAAAGACTCGATTTACAGTTTGGCTGCGAGAAATAGTGGCGTTTAAGGAAAAGTGGGTCAATCCCTCTTCCTCAAATAGCAGACTTCAAAAAGTATTAAAACTAAATTTCCTTTAGATTTTTTTAAATAATGCATTAGTTGTTTGTGTATGATAATAATCACGCGTAATAACCACAATCTATAATTAATTAAGATAAAGCACAGCGTCAAATCAACAAAAAAAGTTTTCGGTCACAACTAATTCAATGTCTCTTAGGTTAACATAAAAAGTTATTAGACACCGCCGTCCTTTTTCAATGCTCAAATTGTGAAATAAATTCCCTTTCCATTTCATTTCTGTTCCAAGAATTCGCTTTTACGTCACGAATTTTTAGCTCTTCTTCGGATGCAAGCAAAGATTCTTTTTAAACTCTATAAAAATTTGCATCAGACAGGAATTTTTTTAGAATTTATTTTGGACAGATTACGCTAATTCCTAAAGAATTTGAAAAAGTGAATCCTTTTTGAGTTTACCTGTGCTCGTAGTTACGCAACGATCGCAATAAGCGTGTGGAAAACTGCGAGAAGTGTATGAGTAAAATGTCAAATCAATGGCATAATGTATTTTTTAGTGTGGTTGAAACAGTAGACAGAAATACATATCGAGTTTTGCTCGTAAAATATACACCGCTCTACAGGAAATAGAAATACCATAAAGTTCAAGTTTTTATATTATTAATGAAGTTTACCGCAAATGCATTTATAAGTGCATTGTTAATAAAGTGCACGCCAGGGCGTACTTCCGATCAATTAAACGAAACGGCACAAAATAGGTATTACACGTCAATAATTAATATTGTTTCAAGCATACCAATATTTGTGAACCATGAATACATATACGGCAATCGATCAATCAGCTCTCCGTCACTAATTTGTTTTATTGGCGCCATCAAACGTAGATAATTTGGTTTGTTATTTTAAAGAATTACACAATATTGGAATGAATTTTGTGAGTTTGGTTTATTACGTCACTGGTTTAGGTAAAAATTGTATCCTTTGACGTACCCAGCATTCAATGTTTGATATTCTATATTTTATAATTATTATACGATTTTCACCAACCTTCCCGTTCAGTCTGTATCATCAGTCTACGTGGGCGACGGTGTCTAATAAGTTTTTATGTTGACCCAAGAGAAATTGAATTGTGACCGACAACTTTTCTGTTGACGCAGACTGTATTTTTTCTTAATTAATTGCAGAGTTTGATTATTACGCTTGATTATTATAATAATAGCTAATGCATTATTTAAAAAAACCTGCAGGAAATCTAACTTTAGTTGCGTCGTTTGAAATAAATTTGACTTGCTTGGAAGGATATTTTGATATAATAACATATATACGAAATAGAGAAGGTACGATTCAAATCCCAGGGATATAGAGATATAAATTTTTGAAAAGAGAGAAAGCGCAAATGAATTTATTCTTTTATATTACACATTTCGACGCACACTTCAACGTCTAGACACTTGTCACCGCAGTATGTACCTGCGCTATTATTTATTTTTACTCTGGCAGACATTATTTCCACGAATTTGCCCGGGAAGAATTGCGTGATTATTACTGCAATATCGCGGAAATTATGTGTATCGCGTACAGATAGAATGTATATACATCAGGGTTGGGAAGTAACTCGTTACTTGTAACGAAGTTACAGTTACAGTTACTTCTTTTTGGCAACTCTAACTTAACTTCGTTACTTTTTCTCCATCTGTAACTGTAACTTAACTCAGTTACATTTTTTTTATACCTAGTAACTAATTTAATATAGTTACATTAATAGTTACTTTATATATTTTTTAAACCTTCACTTAATCGCATAGGCCTTGCCTTTCCGTATAAGCGCCTTCCTAGAAGCACAATTCATTGGCTGTACATTGGTTATCGTTGGCAGTGAATTGGCCAAAATTTCCCCAATATAACACCAATATTGGTCATAAAATAAATGCAAATATACTACTGATATTGTACCTAGATGATTATTTAATATTGGATTGATTGTATTAGCAAGATTGCCCAATAAAATTGTAATATTAAATATAGAATAAATGCTAATGTAACGCCGATGTTACGTATCAATAATTGCACGGTACTGTGTTTGCATTGAAAGTGCATTGCAGAAATATGAGGCCCTCCACCACCCCCGCCAATTTCGATCGGCGGTCCTCTTTTCTTTACAATAATTATTTTCTTTTGACATCTTTGTCATTATTATATTTTCATCACAATTAATTTTATAATTTATTACAATATAAAACATGTAGCTATGTCTACTCTCTAAAAGTCAATCAGTGGATTATTATAGAAAACAGTGAATACCCACTGATGCACAGTTACAAGTATATACCACTGAATAATTCAATAGTTATAACCGTTTTCAGTGATAATTCACTGATTGACTTTTAGAGAGTAATATGTAACATTCTTTAGAAATGTGTAAACAAAAAATCGTAAGTGCGCAAACGAAAATCTATCGCATAAAAGATTATTTTAGACCAACTTAAAATTTGATACAATAGAAAAATTAATCTAAAGAGGCCCTCCGCCGCCCCCGCTGATTCCACTCAGCGGTCCTCTTTTCTTTACAATACGATTTTTAACATTTTTATTATTTATCTTTCTTCATACAATTTACTTATGTCTACGACAAACGTAATAAATTATGTCTCCCTGTCCCTGCCTACCCGAATTCCTGCCTTCCCGAATTCATACCTACCCGAATTCGTATCTATACTCGTATTCCGATTCATCTTTATAGTCCTATCTGTCCATTTTTTACCTACTCGTTCAAACAAACATACAAATTTTTAACTAAAATGTATTTATTTCAAATAAAACCGCGACGCGATTATTAAGGATATAATTTGGCGTTTTAATTCGAGCGCGGTTGAGATTGATTGAATTTAGTTTTTTTCCAATCTCGCATACAGGCGCGAGAAAATGTAGAAAAGAATATCCCACCCGAATTTTGGCACATAAAAAGATATATACAAATAGATATAAATAAATTTGTATACATTTCACCATCGTGGTCAAGAAGGACCACTTATCTCGTTGAATCTTGCGTTGGGCCAGATTGGACCTACCTTTCGTTGCTCCTGGCCATACAGTCTGGTCATTTTGACCAGAGATCAGGAAGGAAGAGAACTCCTTCCATAGTCGGTTATCGTCACCGACAAATATTTCGTACGGTTCGAATATACTTGGAGTGATTTTAATCATATTCCTCGTTAAATTAAAATTTATAATATGGATAAAATTAAGTAATTAATAATTAATTAAAAATTTTTCCTGAAAAACCGATCGCGAAAACCGATCGCGAAAACCGACCGCGTAAACCGACCGCGAAGATGCGTGTACTTGTGCATGTTGTTCATGCGATACGCATCATTCATGCGATACCAATGCGCTGGGCCAGACTGAACCTCCCTTTCGTTGCTCCTGACCATACAGTCTGGTCATTTTGACCAGAGATCAGGAAGGAAGAAAAACTCCTTCCATAGTCGGTTATCGTCACCGACAAATATTTCGTACGGTTCGAATATACGAGTGACGATCGTATCGCAAAATGCACGACCACGAGAAGTTAATTAAAAGAAAAATATTAATTCAAAAAACTTTACGGTATGTACGAATCAAATTTATTTTTACTTTCA
>NW_011967182.1:829418-851359 GCF_000949405.1 Vollenhovia emeryi | reverse complement strand
AACCTCCTTAAATAGGTTATTAATGAAAAATAAAATTCTCTATATTTTGTGACGTTTAAGCTTGTTTCATTAAACTTGTTAATTTGTCAACATCAAGTAGATCGTTAATTTGACGCCGTATAATAATTCTTCTCGCGTATACGTCTAACGCGGTGCCTCCGTTTCTTAAATAACCAGAGCGTGGAGCTCCGAAGGAGCATTATTTCCCTTGAAAAACAGGGCTTTGTTTCATTAGACGAGCGACGTGGGATGTACATACAGTACGTTTGCAGGACCGCAAGATCGCACGGAACGACACGGCGACGAGTTCACGGGACGGCGCTTCCGTAGTTTCTACTACTAGGCACTTAACTCTACGGTCGAGCGATATCCCGCATTCTGGCCCACGCATTTACAGAAACAGACGGGGCTTTATACGGAGGAGAGGAAGCCTCATTGCCATGCGACCGGCTTGCAGTTGACACTGCGCAGCCAGCGAAAGCCTCGCCCCGTGCACGACATACAGAGCCACAAAATACTCTCCGAAGAAATTACTCTCCATCATGACGTTTTGTCTCCGTCCTCCCATAATTGCGTCCTATTAATTTACGTCGTTCCTCTTTCTTAAAGTTAACGAATATTACCTGTAAGGTATTTCGTAAAAAAGGCAAAAGTACGATGGAGAACAGTTTTATAAAATATTCACGGGGGGAAAAGGTGTAGCTGCCGTAGCCAAAAACTGCACGTGGTACAACGAAATTTCAGTTGTAAAATATGGACAGCTAATGTTTAGTTGTAGAGAAAAGTCCTGTATTATGAGATCGGCTTCTAATATGAGACAGAACATTTTCAACATCCAAATTCAATCACAAATCTTTTCTCGCAACGATTACACGATCTAACAATGAATTTTTCGCCAAACAGATTTCACCCACCTCTGTGAAGTTGGCACCTCATGTCTCAAAAAAAATTTTTTTTTTCAGTTCTGAATGCACCCTGAATACGATAAAAATATAGTACAAATAAAGCCCCCTAGATTATAGTCGATTTAAATACAACATTAACAGCACTTTCATCTATCAATCAATCCGTTAAATCAAGGGTTTACTGTATGACATTATAAACAGTCAATAGTTTATGTATAGAAAGGATGTTAACACATGTCATTATTGTTCATCGATATTCAAACTGAAATTGGATAATATCAATTAAACGATGAAGACCCGAAAGAGAGAGGGACAAAGAGCTGAGGCAAATATAATATTATTTTGCGAGCTTTTTTTATTGCGTTTGTCGCCGATGAGAAACGTCCGTCAAAGCGCCGCCGATTGACTTTTCTCTCGGCCCGTAATGACGAAGTGGCTTAATTACGATCCCCGTTGTTATTCATGCAAATTCCTGACGGTTATTGCAGCCGGGGGAGTGCTCCATTATCGGAGCAACGTCGTTGATTTTCTTTCTGGCGCTTTTCCTTTGCCGCGCGACGACACGCCGCGCCGGCGAAATGAAACATTCTTTTTTTCCGCGCGATCTGAAGTGAATTAGAGCGGAGGCGCGATGCAGTTATTGCGAAAACCTCCGGAGTACCTTTCCCCGTCGAATCCTGTATTAATCTTCGTTATCGCGCCGCGGCGTCGTGTTCGATACGTGCGTCCAGCCATTTCCATCTTTATCCGCATTTGATAGATTCATTTCCGCTGGAAAACCCAAAAAGCCACGCGTACACGGTAGAAAAGTCTCAGGCTGAGATGTTAGAATTCACCCCCCGATCTAGGCAGGTGCCTCGGGAAGTTTCGGAAGTTTCAAAAAATTTTTTGCGTAGCTTTGGAGCCATCGCCCCTTCAAAACCACTACCTTCGAGCGCAGTTAAAGTTGACACGTTCATTCGTTTGCTCCCGTGTCATGAAAGAAATCGTCGTTGCCACAAATAAGGAAATGTTTCATGATGTTTTTTTCTCAGCCATCGCGTAACCATAGACATAGTAAAAATAGACTACGCGTTCCCTACCTCTCCCGTGTTGAGAGCATTGAGAACAAAATTTTTCGCTACCATAGCTAATCACGATTTGCTAAAAATATTTTGCTGCCATAAATATAAATTTCTAAACCACAGCAAACGGTTTGCTGTCGCACCTAATACAACAGGCACAGTGGCAAAATGTTAGCTATCACAACTAAATATTAGCTGTCCATATTTTACAACTGAAATTTAGTTACCACATGTTGGTTTTAGCTACGCCGAGGCTGTATACAGGATGTCCCGGGAGGAAAGGTCAATATTCTGGGAGACGATAGTATCGGTCATTTTAAGCAAACATGTTCATATGAATATATGTCCCATTCCCCACTGTTTCCGAGATAGAGCTATTAGAATGTTATACAGTTGCAAAATTACTGACAAGAAAGAAATACGCACTACTTCTAATATTTATTGTTCACGATTCGGAATTCTGCGTGTAGGAAAGCGTCGACGGTAGTCTTCAACAGCAGCCAACTAAATAATTACACCCAACTAAATAATATTAAATTTCTAGAGACTCGAGAAATTTTCTATTCTGCAGCCAATCAACACGCTTGAAAAATTTGTCGTACGACAAATGTGATACCAGCTAGAAAGTTATGTCGAATATTAAAACGTTAGACTAGATAATCGCTCTCCTTGTCATTTTCCCTAGGATAAGTTTCTCGATTCACATGAGCCAACGAGCAAACGTTTGCACGTTTATATTGAACACGCAGCGGGCTCGTCTTTTCTATTTGCGAGAGAACGGCAAGGATCTTGCCCATTTTCGACGAGTTTCACTTTGAAAGTTTGTTCTCCCGTACGATTTTGTTATTCCGCGGAGCAAATTAGCTTCATGGACTGAATGAAATTTCAAAATGCCGGCAAACAGCTATTAGAATTATAGGCAACCCTCTGCATTATTAATGAAGAAACTCGTGTGGGGGGAAATTGGCACGGAAGAGCCGTCCAAAGAACAACACGATCTCAGTTTTAAGGAAGCGCTCTCCCGATCCGAGCAATTGCACGCTTCCGTGAGCGCCTTCCGTCTTTATTTAAGCGATCGTTTATATTAAGTCACCGCACCGATGTAATTACGATCGTTTTACACGTCGTCTTCGTTGCGTTCCGCTTTTCCATTAAGTACCTCCTCTCCCTCGGGAGATTCAGCGAATTCTTGCGCCTTGTTTTCTTATCGCGCAACTGCACGATAGCAGGCGGACAACCGAGTTTCCGGGTAACGGGTAACACTTGAAAGAAGCGACTGAGAAAACAAAGTGTTACAAAGCTAATCAGTAATTAGATGACGATGAGAAGCATAGCGGAAATCTTGTTTAACCAGCGCGAATCTTACGAGATTAATATTGTTCCCGCTTCTTCATAGCGCGCGCCTGGGAAAGTCACGTCTTCAGGAAACATCGTGTCTTACCCTTCCGAGGGATACTAATTTCGCCCTTCCGCTCCCTTTCCTCGCGCAGACGCGCGTAACGAGGTGTGTACAGGGATAATAAAATTCCAAAATGCCGAGGGAGGGAGTCGCCGTTAGAATCGCACTGCTGAGGAGCGAGAACAGCGAAACGGAGCGAAGAAGAAGCGGAAAACGAGAGGCGAACGGAGAATGAACGGGACAGAAATGGAACGGTCGGGACAGTCACGGGCGTCGAGGGGAATTTCATTAATAACGCGAGTAACGAGACAGGATCGCAACGTGGGAGATACGTTCTTGTAATTATTCCTAACGGCGCCAGGTAGATATAAAGCGATAGGACTGATGGGGGCGCAACAATTATTTATAATGAAGAAACGTGATGGGACTCGAGCGCGCCGCTGATGCTTTCGGATATAAGGACGAATGGCGGCTTTTTTGAGGCTCCCTTCTCCCTTTCGTAAAAGCGACCGACACTTCTTTATAGGTGAAGAAAAAAAAAGTATAATGACGTCGTTACGGTTACGGATGGCGACGCCGTCCATTGAACGACACGCATTGAGATGGATGTGACGTTAACAAAAAGCACGCGAATTCTTTCGACGTTCTTCCTGTCCGTTGACGAGCGTCTTGCGGCAAAATTTTTGCAGTAGACAAAAGTGTAGCGCATGTTTGAGATGAAATCTTATATCAACAGCAAAATCTAATTTTATAAATATAAGATTAGCAAGTGACTGGACTTTCGAAATTAAAAGTACAAATAAAGGATTTAGGCTGTGAGAGTCAAATGCGGTTATTAGTGCGTGTTAATCTAATATAAAGGTTCAAATACAATTCTTGATTACAAGTTCTGAGAGGGTATAGCTTAAATTTTCATCTATTCCCTTTTCCGATTTTTCTCTTAACTGACATAAGATATGTCGCACACACACACACACACACACACACACGGGTTAACTCAGGATTCAATAACGTTTCGTGCTTCGTACGTATTTCGTGCGCGTGAATGCAAATCGATAACGGCATTTGCGGAATTTCTTTATATTTTTTGCACTTTTGTCCGAGACGCATTCCGCTATAGCTATGGTCCGCATTCAGTTAGTAACGTCGGTAGGTACTTGAAGCAGTCACTGCCGCAATAGTATAAAATACCGTAGAGAGATGCTAGCAAAAAAAGAACTGTCTGTGGAGACCAGCATCGTTCTTCTTGAAAGTCGCCAATTCATTTCTTCCTTTCTGCCTCCAAGAGAGAAAGAAAGAGAGAGGGGGGGGGTCGATGTAACGTAAGAGGATGTCGGGAAAGAGCATAAACGATAGCGTCAGGTAGATCGAAGGTGATCACGACCTTAGAGCACCGGTGGAAAAATTACCTCTCGCGGCAGGACTTTGGCAAAAGGACATAAATAGGCTGAGTCTAATAATCTACCTCTACAATTTCATTATTTTGTTTTTGGTCTCTTGAATAAAGTTCCAAAGTAGTTTTGAGTTTTCAACATCAAATTAAAACGTCTCCGAATAAGACCCTCCGATTAATTTCCTGAGATTCTCGAAAAAGTCTCCGAACTCTACAATTCACTAAATTACAGAGGGGAGAATGTATTAGCATTGTAGCATAGCTACATAGCACTAAGAAGCTGTGAATATTATTTTATTCTTTATTTTGTACTAATTGACTTGCGCAAATAGTCGAGTAAACGTTTCGGCCTTAATAAACCTTCCTCCGCACAATTTTATGGGAAGGGCTTATTACAAGCTGGAAGGTTTGTTTAATTAACAGAGAGTAAAGAATAAAATAATATTCACAATTTCTTCTTTCAAAGCTTAATTTCCTTCTGAATTTATTAAATTGATATTTTCGACACAAAATTAATACTTTGATATTTGCTGTTGTACTTTCTTCTCGATCGCGTTTGAGCTACTAAGCACAGCAAGCCAGTTTTAAAGAGCATGTCTCGAACGGAATCAATATCGAAAAAATTCTTTTGCATAACGAGAAAAACTGTTGCCGTAAATATTCGAACTTTGCGAACTTCTACTTTGCAGCGAGCAACTCGTGTGCACTTCGCGTATGCGTTATGGGTGCAGCAATCATGCGAATATATTGGTAGTAGCTTATTGCTTGCGTCGTGACTTATTACCACTTGCTGTAAAAACGGGAGTCCGGATTTATCGTCAGCGGGTTTTAACTCGATATAACTTAACATATTTGACAAACGTTTTTTGGTAAAATATACTATGTGTAGAATATCCTGTAGGAGCGTTTTTATCTATTATGAATGTAACTTCCCGGCCAAATAATTCAATACATAAAGTATTCACCTACTTTTGGTTAAGTTTCTGCAAGACATCTTAAAACTTTCGATGTTTATTTTTGCTTACACTAAACTTTGTCGAAACGCGCATTTTAGCTTGTATAAGCTAAAATTAAAGTTCGCATGACTCTTTAAATTCTCACAACTGGGATACGTTGCGAAAATTCACGAAATTAAGGACAATGAATTCTCGATAGATTAAGTCAAACGCAGCCACGAAACTCAGGCCGCGGACCCTGGATTGACGTTAGAGAATTACTTTCGCCCTACTCTGCCGCGTGGAAAAAGAACGAATTTCCAATATTTCCAATCTCCTGGCGCGGCACACGCAGTTGCGAGATATAAAGACGACGAAAATGACAGTTAAGCGTGAACGAGTTTACGCCGAGAAATTGACGTTGTCGTCTTCTTCAATTTAATCCACCTTCCCGTCCACCTGCACAACACCCGAACGACACTATTCGTTTTGTAGCGGAGAAATCGAGTGCGGGGCACAAGGAGGGCGGGAGGCCGCCTCTGCAAGTACAAGAAGCGTTACCTATTCTCGTGGGAGAGGGAAGAACGTTGGCTTTTTTAAAATTCATGTTGGCTGACGTACCTTCCGCCTACGCATGCATACGTATTTTATGCGGTTGCAGCGAAGGATCGGTAGTCGGTGTCTCGAAGAAATTCGCGGCGAACGGATCGAGCATGCAAAAAAAAAAGAGGGAAGCGAGGCAAACGCATCTACGTGATGCGACACCAATTTCTTTCCCGTTGCGAGCAGACCAGCGCGAAGGGATTTTTCCATTCGAGAAAATATCGAACAATCTCGGGTCATTCAACGACGTTCTCTCGACAAATCAATCAGTGGATCGTCATTGAAAACAGTGAATAGTCACTGATTTACAGTTATAAGTATACCACTGAAAATCGCAGTAGTATACTTATAACTGTGAATCAATGACATTAAATAAAAGATTAAAATGTCCAAATTTACTTTTTACACTTCTTATTTTTCTACAGTAAAATTTTAAGGTTTCCTAAGGTATATTTTCTCAAGGGGTTAGCCACTTTAACGGCGCTTTTATTGATAAAAGAGCGTTCAGAATCCTGACCATGATTTTTAATATAAATTTTAAGAGAAAATTCTCTCCGTGTACTATTCGCGGCCTTTTAATTCTTTAAATGTTCAATCTCTTCCGAGCTTTGTCTTTATACGTATGTATTTATTCGTGTAGATTATCGTGTAAATTTATTTTTATTCCACTACACTATACAAAAGATCGCGTTCAAATGTTTCTGTATTATTTGCGGAGCATATTCGTGCAATTTCTGCTCCAATTACTGCGCTTTCCCGGTGTCATTCGTAAAACGGTAAAAATGATCAATAGATTTTTCTCGATGAAGATTATCGTGACAGATATTTTGCATCAAAACGCTCGTTAGCGAACGGTTGGATCACGTCCAGCAAAAAGTCAACTCTTTGTCTCAATCTTCATTGATCGATTAATTAGCGATGGAGAAATTAATTGGCCGATTATCACCGTCGTCGCCAAACGCCCAAGTGCGGTATCAATACGATTGCGCGGCTCTCTGCATGAAAGCAAATGACCCGGCCGCCGCGTAAATTTGACTAATTGCGATATATTATTAATTTGCTTGGACCAACCAATTAATGCGCCGAGGAGGAGTTAAGTGTCTTCCACTATCTATTCCTCCTCCGAGCTTGTTTACGGGTTTGCTCATTGTGAACGGAATCGATCGACTTCCACGCTTCGACGAATTATCACGACGACACGAATTGAATTCAAGCCGATTGCATCATTCTCTCACGAGTGCCGTAGAAATGCAACTCTGGAGTTCACTGATTTTGTAACGGGTCATTGCATGCGAAATGCTCGTACTTCGAAAGTTTCGACTTTATGGAACGTTCTTATGACGCAAATGTCTTCTTTGAGTACGGAATTTTAGTCAAATGATTACTTAATGACATTAAAAGGATATGATTTATGCTTCGGCTTCTGCAATACGTTTGCGATTTTACAATAAAGTGAAAAATGAAAAATTCAACATCGCTTTATATAATATTTAAAAATGGGATACGTGTATATTGTGGAAATGGTTC
Source organism: Vollenhovia emeryi (assembly GCF_000949405.1). NCBI lineage: Eukaryota > Metazoa > Arthropoda > Insecta > Hymenoptera > Formicidae > Vollenhovia > Vollenhovia emeryi. The sequence goes on along the minus strand of NW_011967182.1, from coordinate 843,533 downwards.
TTGAATGTAAATATTTTAAAGTTATAATATAAATTTTAAATCAACTTTGAAAGAACGGATATTAAAATATATTAAAAATTTAACATATTTAATATGAAGCTATGCACGTTTTTAATACTTATACATAATTCTTTTTCTTTTACTTCTAATATCTCATTAATATTTTTAATCAAACTTTAAATTCGCCTCGATTTTTTGCCATCAATTCCCCAACGTTTTCCAACGTTAGTTTGATTTTTGTTGGCTTTTTTCTAGATTCGCAAAAACTCTCTCGCTCAATTTTTTACCTGGTTCGTTAATGCTATTGTTCCCATTTCGGATGATCCGAGCGTGATAACGTGACGCCGCGAAAGAACTCGGTTTTCCGCATATTTCTTGTGTGTAGACTCGCTTATTGCAAGCGCATCGATCAACCGTGATGTATCGTCAAATTGTTGGGCAAAATCGTGTACGCGTATTCCACGCTAAATTGGCCTTCATAATGAAGCTATTTTACTACCTCCGGTATTATATTGTGCATCGCCGTATATAATACATAGGTAGTAACATTGTTAGTAAATGTAGTTATTATACTATAACGTTGCGTTAAAAAATTCTTTTTACTTCCAAGTGTAATATACTTTTGCACTAAGATCTAACACGGAAGATATCGATTAAAGCGACGGTATGCTCTTATTCAATCGAATTTATTATGGGCAAATTATCAAATTATTTACTTTAATAATAATATGAATTGGTATTAAATACTTTATTAGAAATAACATTGCGCGCACTGTTTGGTTTTAATTTATATTTACTCATAACAACGTAAAGAATGATTTAACGCCAGTAACTGATTAACCATGCAATGTAGAAAATTACTTGACGACGCTTGGCTGGCAAATTCTAATTAAAAAAATTCATTGCGAAAAATGCTCTGGATGAGGTAATATTTTTCACAATGAATTTCTTTAATTAGAATTTGCCAGCCAAGCGTCGTCAAGCAATTTTCATTTATTCATAATCTTCACACATTAAGATTGTCTTCATGTGAAAAAGACGCAACGTTAGATTACGTCTTCATGCAAGAAGACGTCAGAATACGTATTACATGATTTCCGCACTGACAGCTACTCGTTAATAATTAAATCTTTCACATGCTTTTTCAAAAAGAGGACTAGTTATCGTTGTATCTCATTAGAAGAATAAGAATTTTTCTTTCTCCTTCGCTCAATTAGATATTTAACTTTAACTTTCTGTTTATTCTCTAACCTTCTCTAAGTATTTTTCCGCAAACTGTCAGAATTTTTGTTCTTAAAATTTATCCTGAAAATTATGTAATCATAAGACATGGCATTTAAAAAAACTCATAAAGTTGTTCGAGGTAAATTTTAAGAGAAAATTCTCTCCGTGCGTATATTTTTTTACAACATAGCAACTGCTGGCCAATAACGTTTTCGGTCTTAACTTCTTAAGTTGCGAAATTTCTCGCTTAGAACACGCGTATTCAGTTCCGATATCTATGAAAATGGGTGCACCGGCTGTTCGTGAAAATTAGAATCAGAGATCACAGCTTAGGGCGAAATTGGTCTGTAACTGTGTAAGTCAATTTGGTCACGTTGGCGTGGCGGAACGCAATGCCGAATATGAATCATTGCTGCGAAGTTTCGTGACAGAGATTTCAACGACATAGATCACGCAGAATCAGGCGCCTCGACGCGTTATCGGGCAAACACCTGTTTCCACTAGATAGCAGCGCGGTATGTGGCGGAAGCATGTGCATAATGTATTCGGATTCTAAGTGAGAATAGCGTGATCCTTGAATCATATTCTGATGAATGAATATTATGCCAAGTAGACACGAGTAAATAAATGGTAAAACGCAAGAGTTTTTCTCCTAAACCTACGGAGAGAGATTTCTCTTAAAATTTATCCTGGAAATTATGTAATCGTGGTGCAACATGGCATTTTGAAGAATTTTATAAGAACTTTTTCAAATTTTACCATACATTTTACTAGTGAAATGTACATCAACAATAAGAATAATTACTAGTAAAATGTATGGTAAAGTTTCAAAAATTCTTCGAAATGTCGTCCCACGATTACATGATTTTCAGGACAAATTTTAAGAAACAATTATCTCCGTGTACTTTCGATGCATTGCCCAATAAAGGGGCAATTGCATTGAAGTTTCAGAAATGCATTATTAAAAGCATATCTTTCTGCGATGAAGTACAATTCTATCATATAAATTATTGCATTTATTATTACATTTATAAACAAATTTATAATCGGCGAAAAAGAAACACGAGAAATTGTTTTAAAACACACCCGCGAGATTTTATCCGATGCTATTGTATTGAGGTTTCAAGAATTCATTATTAAGCGAATCTTTCTAGGATAAATGTGCATTGTTCATGATAAAATATTACGTTTCGAAACGAATCGATAAAATAAATGTAAAATATAAAATACTTTTCTGTAAACATACACACTTATTGGATATCTGATTCAATGCTATTGCTATTTCACCCAAATTTTGAAAATGCATTATCAAGCATAGCTTTTTATGAGAAAGATACATTTTTAACGTCTAGATTGTTACACGCGTTCTAAAAGCACCTTTTGAACGATTGTATTTATTACTTGCGACAAAGCTCAGATCAAAATTCGATTTAATTTAATCTTGCCATGTACAGTGATGGACAGAATGGTTGCAACATTTCTTATTTCATGAGTTTAAAACCGCGCATTTAGATTCAGGTTTCCGATATATTTTCTCCGAGGGAAATTTTACTCGAGAAATAGATCGGAAACGCTCGAAATGGTTTCGGAATGGCCTTTGAGTAAAATATTCCTCGGAGAAGACGATTTTGAAGAACGTAACCCTGACTCTTAGAGAACGCTCCTAAACTCGTTAAAAAAAATGTTGCAACCATTTCGTCCGTCGCTGTACCTTTTGACGTGACTTTATGTACGTAGAGGAAAGTCCCCTATTATGAGACAGACTCCTAATACAAGACAGCGTAGCTTGTGCTAAATTAATACGCATCATCTGTTGGTTCCACCATGAATTTATTGCCCTTGGAGTGAAATCTGTTTGGTGGAAAATTAATTGTTAAGTCACATCGAAAGGTACAGGTGACAGATAAAATAGATTCAGCCCTAGATTCAGAGTTACGTTCTTCAAAATCTTCTTCTCCGAGGAATATTTTACTCGATGGCCATTCTACGATCATTTCGAGCGTTTCTGATCTATTTCTCGAGTAAATTTTCCTTTGAGATAATGTTAGATCGTGTAATGTTGCGAAAAAAGATTTGTGATTGAATTTGAACGTTGAAAACCTACTATCTCATATCAGAATCGTATCTCATAATAGAGGACTTGATTAAAACGTGTCCCGTGCAATATTGCATGAAGCTACAAAATAGAAGTCGACACATGTCGCAAATTATGGATCTGGTTCAAAGTGAGTTTTAATAATTGTGTCGCGAAAAAATAGATTCTCCGATAAGCTAAGCGGGAAATTTTCATTTTTATCGCGTGTACTTTCACACGGCTGAGCGTGCTTTCGACGAAATTACACGAGGCTCGCGTTAGTTTCTACACGCTATAACAGCCTTACACAGCAGCCATAATTCCAAACGCCCAGAATTAGTCTGATAAAGTAATATTGTAAATTACGCTGCTGTTTCTCGCGGTATGTTTTTTTTTCTTTCCGTTGGCTTATGCGCCCCCGGGGGAGATATACTGATCGCTGGTTAACCGAAGCACGTGCGTACGGCATCCAGATAGCAGGTGGTTCGGCACGCCGGGTCTTTATTATGATAAGAAAGAAAGATTGCGTCTTGAAAGTTTCGTTGCGCTACACACCGGACCTTCTCACTCGCCAGACACGTGGAACTTTGTGTAAAATTACACATGTTACTTTCACACACGTAAATTCAAGCGTAATAAATTATGTCACAGCAGTATAGTTGTTTGCTAAATAAAAAAATTCCTTTGTTTTTGAAGACTAGTTTTTAATTTGCCTTATATCAATATTTCTTTGTAACAGCCTTACACCCAAAAAAAGTATTCTATTTTTGAGTGGTTTCCTCTTGATTTTAGAGGAAATCCAAGGAAATCCTCTAAAATCAAGAGGAAACCACTGAAAAATATGATACTTTTCTTGGATCTTTTTTTCAGTGTAGACAAAATTATATTAGCCACCCTCGTAATCATACTAATATCGGGAAGACTTCTATTGTTTAAAATTCTTTACCGGAGCGTTCATTGCTTCTATACGGTAAACGAATTTTATAAAATAAAAACCTTTCCTGGTCTTAAACTCATTATCAGCACAGTATACTCGGAGAGAATTTTCTCTTAAAATTTATCCTGAAGAACTTTATGAATTTTTTCTGAAATTTTACCATACATTTTACTAGTAATTATATTTAGTAGACATTTTACGAGTAAATGTAAAAAAAAACAGGTAAATGCATTTAGTGTACAAGTAAACTTTATGGTAAAATTTCCACAAACTTATAAAAGTTTTCGAAATACCATGTGGCCCCACGATTACATAATTTTCAGGAACACTTTTAAGAGAAAATGCTCTCCGTGTAGTGATTACATGGGTGCCTAATAATTTTGTCTAATGCATAATGCATCTCAACATTAATATCGGACATCTCTCGTGCCAGAAAACTGTGGTGATACTCGGCTTTTTATCGATGCACGGTGGCTTGGCAATATTCTGTGTATACGTGTGTTTATCTTGCAGTCGTTCCAAGACTGCCGAGCGTCATAAGGTGCTCTGTCATCGCATCGCGGTAACGCGAGCCGATAATGCAGCAATGTTATATACAGTTAGCGTCAGACGTTGACTTATAACACCGGCATGAATAGGAACACAATGCCTCGTGAAGGCCCCGGTGCGTTGTGATTATTTTAGTAATGGCAACAATAATGTTTCATAGGTGGGAGACGCGCGCATTGTGATTCTCTGTTATATTATTTAATCGACGTTAGTCGGACTGCATTTTGCGGAGCCATCTCAAAGTACGCGATAAAGCGTGCGCGATCAAATTAATCGTAAAGAGAAAATTATTCGTATGGCACGGAATTACAAAGCAACTCGTGAAAGAATAATCGACGCATCGTTCAGAATGTCTCTTGAAACGAGCGGGATGGAAAGGGGGAGAAAAACGAAGAGGGAATAAAAAAGAGCCAGTCGATTGTGGCAAATTGCACTCACTCTCTCTCGCTCTCCCCTTCTCTCTCTCTTACGCGGCAAAGCAAAACACGCTGAGATATTTCCTGCGCTCGTTTCGTTTCGTGATGAAAATTCTCAAATCGCTGGCCCTTTGTCGTGCCGCTGATCCGTCATGTTACGCGCATTTCGCGTGATCGCGATACAAAAGCCATGATTTGCGCGCGCGATGTTTACAGTTTCGCTGCGCCCCGTTTCAAACGGACGTTAATTTGATTCCGACGAATTAAGCCGCCCGACGATGAGAATCATATTCCGTTTCTCACTGTCCTGATAAAAACCGCAAACCGCAGGTACGCCGTGCACAAATATAAAGAAAATGCGTTACAGTCGGGACACGTGGGCAAGCATGCAGATAAATAGGTGATACGTGATTCTAATTCATAAGGAAAACATAAAATATGCGAAGCAACGTAAGGGAAGGCGAAAGGAAAAAGGAGTGGCAATTATATGAATATGATTTTCAAAAGAATAATTTGTTTCATTAAAAAAGAATTGAGTTAATTGAGCAGATTTCAGTGCTTAGGTTGTTTGCGAGGTAAAACCGTAGGAACTCGAAGATTTCCACGTGATTCTAATTCGTAGGAAAAACATGTCGGCGAAGCAACATAAGAGAAAGTGAAAGAAGATAAGGAATGGAAATTATATGAACGTAATTTGAAAAGAATAATTTGTTTTATTAAAAAAGAATTGAGCTAATTAAGCAGATTTCAGTGTTTAGGTTGTTTGCGAGGTAAAACCGTAGCGAACTCAAAGATTTCCACGCGATTCTAATTTATAGGGAAAACATGTTTGCGAAACAATTACTTGAAAATACCGACAGGCACGACGGGTGCGATCGATGCGGCGCAGTATTAATTTCCTGCTGGTTTCGCTATACACGATTACGCAGACTACATGATCAATCTATTGTGAAACGTTTGTTGGCTTTGATCCGTCGAAAATCGGCAGGGGGTGTTCGCCGATCTAAAATTACAGCGAGCAGCGCTGCCTTATCACAGATCAAATTAATTTTCGACCCTCCGCGAGTGCGGACGAGCGGTTGGTCGTACGTATGCACGTCAAAGCCGAAACTAATATGGATATCGCCATATAAAAGCAGCAACGTTAATTAAATTCGCGGACTAATACGCCCACGTTATATCAGTTAGATGGAGCTCGGATTTTATTGCTAATATAAGTAATTGATTTACTCCTGACGTGTCGAGGAGAGATCGAATCGCGGCTCCGCCAAGTATCGGCACATACGTACGGTAGACTTTTGCATTAGAGCCTCGTTGATTATTTAACGAAGTGACGTAGCGCGTCCCTTCGAAGTGAGGTAGAATTAATTTTCCGATCGTCGCGGCTTCGTCACGCGGTTCCATTAGCCTTCATTATGGAATCCATCTATCATAGGATCCTCTACGATTCGATACTTTTCTCAGATCGTAGGAGGATTGCTCGCTCGCTCGCTCGCTCTCGGCACTTCAAATTGAGATATTTTCCCATTTGCAACAGAGACTAGAACGATCTGCTGTATCTGCGCCAAGTTAATTAAGCCCACAGGTTGGAACGGACGTTCATTAAGTATACTGCTCTCGCGCGCGTTGATATTTCCTCTGTTAAATTAAACACGGCCACTCTAAATATTATATTTAATTATGCCCCGCGAACGAGGTGCGAGAAACGCACATTGGAGCTGTCACATTCGTTGCAGCTGCTGGAATTAACTATTACATTCTAATTTTCAACGGGTCGTAATTAAGTCGGCGACCGGACCGCGATATTAATCGCGGTTCCTGTTATCCAAATTAATGAAGCCGGTCAAATTGATGGCTCGTTAACGCGTAATAGCGTAACGCTAATTTCTCGAGAAGAAATCGAGCACGAATCCTCATTCGGCTACACGTCTGCCTGATTACTGTCTGATTCGGTCTGGTCTATACCCCACGACGTTTAGATAGCAGAATCAATACGTCTATCAGTTTCACGTCCCCGCGAAAACCGATCTGACAAATCGTCTCTCTCTTGCCGGGCTGCACCAGCAATTAATTCGGCGACAACGTCGTCTTTCTGGCACGGCTCCCGGAGAACGTCTCCGAAATCGGATTGTCATCGCCCGTTAAGTCCGTCGTCATCATCTTTGACGAACCGCAAGTCCTCCCTACGACGGCGAAATCGCACGACGTTCGATCCGACCGCAAAACTGGAATTAATCCTCACCACGCATTTCGCGAACCGTCCCTGACGCGAGGGTTGGTGGAGACGTTTATGCCCTTTCTACACCCAAGGATGATCCCCGCTCATCCGAGTGAGTAGACAGACGGGCAAAAATCGCCGTATCGAGACCATTTGTGGACTCACGCCGTTTCTAACGTAAGAAGACGGTTGAAAATCATAGCGAGATCGTACAAAATCGTACTTCATTATGACGCCGTGTTAAAATATCTGTGTAAACTGTTCCACCCGGACGAGCCACGAGCAGGATCATCCTTGGGTGTGGAGAGGGCATTAGATCCCGACGGCACCGGAAGTCCTCAGCGAGGACGCCAGCGCGCGGGTACGCACTGATCTGACAAGGAGCTCTGCTCAATTTAATCGCCCCCCTGCGAACAATGGTGCCTGACAAGAAGATCCGGCCGCTGGTAGCGGCACGGATTATCGAGGCGAGTGACGATTCGAGATACAGTAAATCGCGAATTGGAGAATCGACGGAATTGAGAATAATTCGATCGGGCGGGGGAGCACGAGCGAGGAAAATCGAATTATTGCATGTACACGCGATCGAATCCAAATTCCTCGACAAGTATAAAATAATAGCTTCGTTATTGTTGCACGCACTAATAGATGAACGTTACACGGGTTTGTATTTTTTAAGTGTAGCGTGTACCGTTCCCTAATAATTTTCCGAGCCTGAAAGCGTAAGATAAATATCCCAATAGCTGAGCATGTAATAACGCTAGTATAATTTTGCTTCATTTTCGTTCATGTTTTTTTAATAATCTAATTGTATAACCAATTGAGAAATGATGTATGAAAGCTTATTATTGACGCATAAAACACATGAAAAGTGTTTAAATTACTTTAATAGGAATACAAATTGTACAAATAAACCAATATTCGAACATATTGAAAATTAAAAGCATTTTAATAATTCTTCGTTTTTTAAATTCTGAATAAAACTTTGTTCATATAAAACAATGACACAAAAATAAAATAAATTATTTTAACAAGTAAGACAAGTTTCTTCAGAAAATTGTCTTTCGCCTAATTGCGTAACAAAAATATCTTACTGTATAACATCATTAAATAGGGATTTTGATACAATTTGATATTATAATAAAAAACCACTTGAGATAACAACAATAAAATTTTATGTAAATGCCCAGCAATTGATACTTTTATCTCGCTTGTAAAAGCCGTGCTTAATATCCACTTTTTCCCTCCTCTCACGCTCGATACTTTTTACGGTAAGTAATCGTGCACATATTTCCTTGAAGAATCAATTTAGAGAAATTATAGGGGGGAGGACATCGATCCCTACCTCCGCGTATCATCGAACTCCGAGCTTATCCCGAAATACGAAATACGTTTCTATTATGTGCGCTGCCATAAATCTGACGCGGTATAAAATACGCGCCGAGCGGAAATAAAGGCCGATAGAAGACTAGCCGATAATAGAGAAACATGGTGAAGTGTTCGTGCTCAATATTCGGTAAGAGTAAATCTTTGTTTGACTAGCCTGCACCTCGTACGCCGGAAAATATTGCCGAAAATTCGCATTATAGATCACTGCGAACATACGGCATGCTGCGCACCTACTAACCGGCTGTCATTTCTTACCCGGTAAACACAGTTAGTAACACTAACGTAACGTGGAAGTTACATTAACATAACAATTATTACGTTGAGAAAACCAATAATGTAACATAACTTGTTATTTCAATGTAGTCTGACAGTTGAGAAATACGTTATACGAAATACGTATGTGTTACATTTAGCAAGTAACATATAAGTTATATTACAACGTTACATTACTGGAATATTACGTTATATCCCCTAAAGCCCGAAATATTTTTAACATATTGTATAAAGGTTGGGAAGTAACTCGTTACTTGTAACAAAGTTAGTTTTTTTTTTGGTAATTCTAACTTCGTTACTTTCTCTCCATCTGTAACGGTGACTTAACTCGGTTACATTTTTTCGATAACTAGTAACTAATTTAATAGTTACATTATACCTTACATGTAGAATAGACTATAATATGATTGGGCATCATCTGTTCTACCGTGAATTTATTGGAGTGAAATGTGTTTGGTGGAAAATTCATTGTCGGATCGTGTAAACGTTGCGAAAAAGGATTTGCAATTGAATTTGGATGTTGAAAGCCTATTGTCTCGTATTAAAAGTCTATCTCATAATAGGAGACTTTCTTCTGTACCTACCAATTATCGACAACAATTAAAAGCGCCTTTTCACGATTTAAATTATTCTTTCAAAACGACATCGGCGTTTGCGTCACGAAGATAAGGGACAATTAAAATGCGGGGGCTTACTTCGATATTAGTATTAACGATAATTAGCTCCCGTCGCGAGTGTGTCTCTGGGGGCTTAATAAGTTGAGAGAGGAGTGAGAAAGCTAAGAGAGCGTAGGCTGAAGTTTTAAAGCTACGCTGACAGAACAATTTCATCGTCGGCCGGATGAGTCTGTCCTCCTCCGTGCTCGATGTCAGTGACGAAGGAAAACGCGCGGGCGGTTGGGGACAATCGATATCAAATATTTGTTCTCGCCGCGCGAGTTCTCGAATACACTGGCCTGCATCACAATTATTGCATTTCCATACGTTGGAAACATCATGAGAAGAATCCTTTGAAACAAATGCCGCCTACAGACATATCGATGTGAATATCAATGCAAACAAGATTAACATTCCCGATATCGAATTTTGAGGCGCGGGACGTTCTTGTGGCCGCGACGCGGAAATAAGCGTCGTCTCCTTTTCCTCAAGTATCGAATAAGAACGAACCCACGAAAGAGGGACTTGTGTTTCGTCTCTCGATCGAGCGTCGCAACTTGTCGGACGGTTCGAGATTTTGCCGCACCGGTGGACACCTCGAATTTTCTCTTTTCTCTCATTCGATTCTAAGGTTAAGAAGAGAGAGTTTAGTTTGTTCACGGACAGGACTTCCGTCCGCGGAGCCAGCTGGAAAACGCAATAACCACCCTTCGTCCGACCTGCGAAATGGCACCTCCGCAGTGCCTCCTATTTCATCGGCGAGAATGAAGTTCGTACGACCTTCGGTCAAACTTACTATCGAGTTACGTCGCCCTTCGAATTTCTTACTTCCACAGACCTGGAGCGCGGAGGAGGGACTCGCGAAACGGCAAATCAATTTCTAACTTAAATCGTGATGAAAAAGAAATATGAGTTAATTGAGAAAACACAGGCGGGAAATTGATTCGTGAAAATCATACAAGTACAACTCGCATGATTGATCTTTCACCTTTTTTATTGCATTGCAATTTATACTCGCAAACATTCATTTATATATTTTTTCGCATACCTTTCCAATTTATTATTTTTAACGCGAAAGTTTTAGAAATTATAAATATGCATTTTTTACGGTAAAATATAACAAATATCTTTGTTAAATTCCTACGTTTAAAATGGTAACTTTTATAATCCAATGCTGATATATGTATAAGTGTTTAAAATTTTGGAACTTAAATTCGCAATTTTAAACTAAAATCATGAGCAGTCCTGGCCGGAAAATTAATTTGACCGTTCGTCAATTACCAAAAGAATGGGCATGCAATGTCGAAAGTGAGGGATCGGTTTTCGAAATTATTACGTTCCCGGCATCATAAAAGTGAAGACGTTGAAACACGTTCAACAAAGGGACAAAGGGTTTCTTTATTGATTCAAGTAATAAGCGGATTGAAAGAGGAAGGACATAACAATGATCGAATTAACAAGGAGGAGCTTTAATATATATATATATATAGTATTTTCAATACTACATTTCGCATGAGAAGTGTTGCAATTATGTAAAAGATAAAATTTGTAATAGGTTTTGATAATTAAACAGTCTTCGCTTCGAACTTCAGTACTTTGTGTGACTTTGTTCGAAACTACAGAGAATATTCGAATCCCATTAAAACGAGTAATAAAGTGCTTTAGATATTATTATCAAGAATTAAAAGGGTTTTACTCTCTCTTTGAGATAAACTTCGGTTCACGTTGGTCTTGCTCCTTTTCTATTTCGCTCGGTCGTTAGAAATCTGATAACGTTCTCCCATAAACAAAAAGAACAGAAGGTAATATCTTTATGATACTTAATAATTGTCACATTTTACGACTCTTTCTGACTTTCGTATCTACGAATAACGTTATTATTTTGTCACACCACGTTGGCCCTTTTCTATTAGAGACAATGTCTTCAAAAGACGGTAAGGTTTAGTCCCTTCGCTCGGAAATATTTTCATGAATATAAACGAGGACGCTTTCCAGTTATCTTGAAAGATAATTCCGGATTAAAGAAACATTTGCAAAAACTGTTGTACAAATCGTGCAACAATGCACCCAGTTACCGTCGTAAAACTCTCATTTGGTCAAAGGCTTCGGGCTGCTGCAGACACAGTGGTAAATCCCATCACACAGGAGTAGGCTGGAATTTGTCGGAGCAAATCGAAATCGTTTCCCTTTGACGCCGCGCATCGGCAGGGTTACACGCAGTTTTATTACGTTGCTACGTGTCTCGTATCTTCCTCTGCAATTTTGCCATCGTTCGTTTTAACGCGCGAATTTGTTTCAAACTCGTTTTCGTCGACCGACGCAATGTTTCGCATTGCGTATTTCGCGTACAAGAAAGTGCGCTGGATTTTGTACCGAATATTTTTCAAGTTACACTACACTGCACGATTTATTTATTTCTCTCACAGTGGCTACGATCTGGCATAAAGGAATTCATTTAAACCGTTATACTGTTATAGTCGAAGGAAGAGGGAAATGTTAGAAATATGTACAATGTAAAGTGGAAACCCCGGTGAAATAAATTCCGGTTAATTGAAAGCATGACGTTCTAGCCAATGACTGAACGAAAGAAGTATCGCGGGTATATAAATTTAAGGCTTTAATGCTGTAACTGCGTAAAATATAAGATGACGTAGACGCTATGAAGTCTACTTCGTGCAAACTTCGTTATGCTTCAGCGTAATTTCGACTACTGCACCACAGGCGTAGCTCGCCTCATCTACGCTGGCAAACAATTAATGGCGGAACTTTGCAATATTTGAGAGGGACCGCAGTCCAATCTATAGCCGACCTCTTTTGTGACAGCGCCTCAAAGCGTTGAGGTAACAGCTACCGCGATTCTCCAGATCGGAAACGAAAATGGATTTAGTTAATCCTATTGACGGTCCGCGGAAACCGCTGGCTTGCGTGTTTTAACGGTCGTTGAAAATTTGCAACTAGTCGCAGAGAAAACCGCGAAACATTGGAACGCGAAATTAGACTGTCCACAACTTGCCGCAGGCTTTAAATGTGGTTAATGCTGTCTGAAGTATATGTTGTAGCTTAAGTACGTTAACCCATTAAATACTAGGAGGCCTCTGCGCGCGCTTTTCTGCTGTAAATTCTTGTAACTCGGGCCATAATCGCAATTTTTTAATCGCAATTGGTATTTAGAGGTACAAGTTTCCTTTTTAAATCTAGTCAGCAGTCGGGGATGGAATATTTGAAAAATATTATATAACGGTTGAAAAGTACTTCGCTTTTTTACTGGCAAACATTCAGTTAATTGTGTAAGTCCTTTAATAAAGTTGCCAGATACGTCGAATAATTTTTCCCCCCCATTACGTTTTCATTAAGTTAATAAATAATGATTCTGGCTATCTTTTTGAATAGAATAAATCGATGTAATTATTATTTGAGTGTTTTATAACAGAACTTTTACTCAACAAAGGTAAAAGAAATTGTTATATTTAGTATTTATTGTTAATTATTTGTTAGTTAAAGGGCAAAGGGCTTTTTACTTACTTTTTATCTTTTTTAACTCTTTTTTTAGATATGTCACTCTGTTGTCGACTTGTGTTTCGGAAAGAGCAATTAATTTTTTCTCCCAAATACCAATTGCAATTTAAACATTTCGATTAGAATCCGAAGATACGAATTTAACACGGAAAGCGCGTAGGTACCTTTTAGAACTTAATGGATTAAATGTACATTGTACAGATCGAATGCATCACTTTTAACGGTATTTTGAAGGAACGACTGATTCTTGGAACAATTTAATATTCGGGGACAAGTTTTTTAATTATCTTCATGTCTAACCATTCTGCGCTTAATAGAACTGAGATTACGAAATATTGAAACTTTTTGTCTATACAAATCTCATTTGCTCGTAAATTGAAAAATGTCGACATTTTGTACACAGCGACGTAATAACATTTTTCAAAAAAAAACACACACAGGCATACATTTATAATCTATTTTAATAACAGTTTAAATGAGCTTCAACAGGAATTGTAATCTGAAACTTTATATTAAGCAGATATTCGACGTTGAAAATGGACAATTGCGACATACAGTAACTGTCCATTAAACTTTCATCGTTAAAGTTTTATACACTGTAAAATTTATATTTTAAAGGACTACGCTATAATTTATACTTTACATGAAACTCGATGTATACAACTGAGTTCTCTCTCTCTCTGTCTCTCCCTGTCTCTCCGTGTCCCTCCGCGTCTCTCCGCGTCTCTCCGCGTCCCTCCGCGTCCCTCCGCGTCTCTCCCCGTCTATCCCCGTCTCTCCCCGTCTCTCCGCGTCTCTCCCTGACCCTCCCTCCCCCCTTTCTCTCTCTCTCTCTCTCTCTCTCTCTCTCTCTCTCTCTCTCT
>NW_011967182.1:819362-828920 GCF_000949405.1 Vollenhovia emeryi | reverse complement strand
CTCTCTCTCGAATAATCTCTGAAGTTCTCGTAAACGCGGAGGGTTGATTCCCCCAAACCACATTCCAAAAACAACGCCCAACGACCTCCGGAAAAATAAAATTGAATGCCAACTATTCGCAGACGGTGTCCAGCGGTACGCGGTTCCGTCCACTGGCGATAGTTTGTACCTTGTTAACTTTGCAGGTAGGACAATGGCCGGTTGTAGCACCACCCCCGAAATGCCTATGTTTTCAGGGTGAGCCTCGACCGGTACCCTGTTCAACGGGGACAAGTTTATTCGATGGATGTCCGGCCGCAATGCAATTCGGTATGTGCCAGATGCTGAAAGGATTTCGCACGTTTAGCGTACCGAATTTCGGCCGGACTAGCCCTCGCAAATTATTCACGGAATCTGTGATCGGTACAGGAGAGCATATCGCTTTACGCCACGCACGTTAGGCTTACAGACTAAGCGAACGAACAGCCGAACTGCCACTTCTGTTTACAATATTTACACGATGGCTGCGTTCAGCAGAAAAAGCCTCTTTGCAACTGTTGTAAAATTCGTAAATTTTATTGGAGTGCGCTCTTAGATTCTGCCGTAATTAAGAGCACACGTCAATCAGAGTCACAGTTTTTACAGTGGCAAAGCAAGCCAACGTTTAGTTAGATTTGACAGCGATCGCTAAGGCCGGTATTACATAGTCACATTTTATATTCAAGACTGTCTCATGATCATCTTTAGATACTCCGTAGCCAGCGAAATGTTCCGTACAGCATCTTTAGATAAATTCCAGACGGTCTTGAATATAAGATCCAACTATAAATGTGGCGAATACTTTGGAAAGTGAACGTTTGGTGCAAACACGAAAAACTCCCGCATGTTTGCCGTCTGTACGTGTGACTTGGACTCATCGACTTTAACTCTGACGGATTGATATGTTTCAGCGCTTGGCGGGTTTGCCAGAATTGACAAAGCGTTTTGTAAAACGTAGAGTTTAAAAAGCAAGGAAATTTGCATGAGTATTTCTGCATAAACTCCGTAGTAATTTCTTTCCAGATCTGTGACCAATATATCACAAAATTGGTTTTCTTCCACATTGAAGGGACTATTTTTTTCTTTACTCCCGCAATTGGACGCGCTGTCCAGATCATAAAATTCCATCGCGCACGGAGGAAATTTTCTCTTAAAATTTATCCTGAAAATCATGCGATCGTGGGACAACATGGTATTTTGAACTTTATGAGAGTTTTTTTAAATTTTACTGGTAAAATGTATGGACAGTTACTGTACGTCGCAATTCTACATTTTCAACGTCAAATATCTGCTTAACTTAAAGTTTCAAATTACAATTCCTGTTGAAGCTCATTTGAAACTGGAACTGTAATTAAAATAGATAATAAATATGTGCTTTTAAAAAATGTTATCGCTGCGTACAAAATGTCGACATTTTTCAATTTACGAGCAAATGAGATTTGTGTACATTTTTCTAGTAAAATTTCAAAAAGACTCATAAAATTCTTGGAAATGTCGTGTCCCACGATTACATGATTCAGAATAAATGAAAAAATTCTCTCCTCTACTTTTCGCAATTCGCGGGCGTTGTCGCTTCGAAATTAGCCAAGTTATTTCTCCAAATGCGAATGAACTTAATGAATTGCTGACGCAAGTGAGTAAATTTCATACACCATTATTGCTTCCGCCGTGGGTCTCGTTGAATTTTGCCAGCAAGTTATTCGCGGCATTCCATCGCCATCATCGCCGCCGCGATCGGCGCGGCCGAATTAGAACGATTCAGCTCGGCGGAAGATTTAGGATAGCTCGGCCGGGGCGGTAATTGCACCCCGAAATCGAACGGCGCGTTTCATACGGGGCAACGAGGCTATTTTCGATGTGTGCCACGCTAGAAAATGATCATCTAACGGCGCCGCGGTACCGGCGTCGATCTGACGCGGATATCGGGGTAATCGATAACGAATATGCGTGCCGCCTGATATTCGCGATCCAAACACACGCAATTTGCCTTGTCCACCTGAGTCAGCTAATTACGCGCTCGCTGAGCTCGTAACGTTCCGGTATCGCCGACGGTGTTCTCGGTGCGTGCAAAGTTCGCCGAACGAAGGCAAATTGCTGTATCGCATTTCAGCGGGCAAACTGACGTAATTCATTTTACGAATCTTATGGCGAATTCAATTGCTTGCGCTAGCGCGCACCGAGTGCACACTAAGGCCTGTTTATAGTCAGCTTAACATTCAACTTTGTCTTGAATACATGTTCAAAGAGTATTTAGCCAAAAAAAGGATCCGTATGGATCATAAATATTTCAAGAGATACTTCAGACGATCCTTAAATATAAGAATTGATCCCGTAAACAAGCCTGAGTCTGCACCCAGTGCGCACTAGTGCAAGCAACCGAATTCGCTATTGGAGATTCCAATCTCAATCAAATAAAATTTTGGTTAAGGTAAAGAAATGATTTCTTTGAAATTAAATATAAAAATCTGGCAAGATCAAAATTGAAAGTAAATTTGTTTGATTTCCATAGGAATGCCTGGACATTTATCTGCTCGAGATATCGAACATTGCCGATCAGGCATATCAGATTTAAATATTCGTGCGCTATGACTGGAGATTATTCAAAAACCGATGACGATGCCATTGAAATAATACGGAGATTATTTAAATATATTTAATATTTTTAATAATAAAATATTAATAATAAAATATATTTAATATTAGAGATTATTTAAATATATTTAAATAATCTCTAATATTTCAATAATACCGTGAGTTCTTCGATATCTCGAGATATCGAAATGTCCAGGCATTTCTGCCTGTGTATCTCCGTTAATTATTTTCCGTTGTTGGGAAACAGAGAGATAGAGAGAGGGAGAGATGTTCTTTACGTTTCGGACCTTATTCCACGAATCGTAATACGAGAGAAGTTGCCACACGCGTCTTTCAGTAAAATATCTCTGCGGGGAACGCATCTTTTAGTAAAAAAATATCTCGGCACAAATCATTTCTCATATTTTTAATTACGAGCATCGCGCACATTTTAATTATAGCCATTAAAATTGGCTTCGTTGCGTGGCACAAGCTCGCTTCAGTGCCGCCCGATGAGAGGCCATCGCCTTTAAAATCCACGCCTGAAATTGGATCCGACGTTTCTCCGAGTTCCATCGCGCAATTTCTACGAATGGTGATCTTCGCGCGTTCCCCGACATATTTCCGGATCGTCGCTTCCGTTCTCCTTGGCAAAGCTCCGCTTACGAGAAATCGTAATCGAGAAATTTAGAGGTCAGACGAAGCCAGCCGGAATGCGGGAATCATGCGACTCGCTGGAGAACGGTTTTCTCGTTAACACGCGGCGTTAGAATCTCTTAATTGTCTAAGTTACTTTGTTTCTCTGCCATATTAAATATTAAACACGTTTCCGCGAGGTGGATTTAACAATATGTTGCACGGTCAATTTCTCGAAACTATTACATCGAAATGGGCATTGTAACAATTCCCGTGACGATGTAACATTTATTGCACAATTATTGTCACATGTAGTCGCTGTATCTGTGGCCTCGTCATTGGTTTTAGATAAAGAAATATCACTACAAATTCCAATTTGTTCGAGTGTGTGCGATTTAAAAATGAGGGAAATAAATTTTAACCCCACGCGAGGTTTTCACGAAATAAGGCGGGATCTCTAAAACCATCTCTCTCGCATATCTCTTTGTGTCCTCGGGCGGGTAAGAAACTCGTACCGTTTCTTCTTCGCCCCTCGTGCTCGGGCGTTGATTCGTTTGAAGGAAGATGCGTTATTCAAATGAAATATGTCTCTCCGAGCGTGGCATAAACTCTCTTCGGCGAGAGTTATTCGAGAAATTTTCAAAAAGTCGCGTTTTTCTCGAGAAAACTAGGCGCGCGAGCATGCAAATGTCACAGCGTCAATGTTACTTTCTTTACCCTAGAATTTCGAAACCACAAAGTTGTCAGAACTTTTTTCTAAATCGTATACACGATATCAGAAAATGTTGTTATTTTATCTTCATTTCTTTCAAAGCTTTGATCCAGTTTTTTAAGTCTCGTGATTAAGCTACGTTTATATCAACGTTTCCAGGCAAAATTGTCTTTCGCTCGGCTAAATATAGTGAGCAGAAACAACAATTCAAAAAACCTTAATTAATTGTTCAACTCATACAGTTTGATGATTATTTTATAAATTTATATTATTTTTGGGGGGGGGAAGGTCCAGGTTCAAATCCTGGACGAGGTAAATTTTTTGCAATAAATTTAAAAATTAAAATCATTTAGACACTAACGGCCTGTCTTGGCCCTTACACACTTTACTCCTTCAAATTGTGAATTTACGTCAGAGCTTTATAAATTTTATTGTTTAAATATTTATTATTATACTTTTATGAAAGACTATATACCCAACAGATAGAAAGTGCACCATGATTGTACGATGGTGCACTAATAGTTTATTCCACATAGTTCCGTGATGACTTCACGGAATTAATTTCAATTGTAGTCGACGATCCGATAATTAATGTCCTTCTCCGAAGGATGCCAATTGTCGCAATTAATTCTAGCATTTGATATTTCATCCGCGAACATCTATGCTGTTATCCGAAAGCCCGTGAAGCGCATTACTTGAAAATACGAATAATTGAGCTCCGGCTCAACTTTGAGAGCCAGTTTCACAGATGTCGATTAACTGTTAACCAGAGTTCAGTCGACTCCCTATCTTTTTCTATCTTGTTATCTAAGAAGAGACCAGAGGATCAGTTAACCGACGTTGGTGAAATTGACTCTAGGGCCCGGTTTTTCATTTTCTGGTTAACTGTTAACCAGAGGTTAGTCGATTCTCTGTCTCTTCTTAGACAATAACATAGAAAAAGATGGAGAGTCGAGTAACTTCGTATATCTAACACGTATACGGACGCATTTGTACACTTTTCATTTATATGCAATTTATCCACGATACTTCAACGTTGAAAAGATTTCATCGTACACTTCGGAACGCAAGAAACTCTGAACTGAAAATAGAGTCACGTGTCGCGCGTTATTGTATTCTGATAAAATAAGAGCGAGAGATTGAACCTCGGTTTGTGTTGCAATTCTTCGAACATCTTAGAAAAATGCTTTGTAATAAAGTTTCGCAGCTAGAGAAATATTTGATTTCGAAGGTAAGAGAGAGATATATATGTATATTTCTTTCGCGCGTTCAAGGTAGAATTTCTGGAAAGGAGTGCCAACGACAAGCCACAATAAAATTTCAAAGATAAAAAAGTGACGCAAAAATAATGCAATCCCCACGTCCTTAACAATACATTAACCCTCGGAATATTTAAGCTGGATCTTAAAATTAATTGTAAGATCAATTCTACTGATACTAGCAGTTCCAGGAAGTTGATTATAATTGCGCCAATTGTTATCTGTCGTTATAATGTCTTTCTCTCCGTGCAGTCCGAAAAGCATTTGGCAGAAATTTTCTGAGTAATCCTTTCGTGTCGACTCTCCTTTATCGCCGAGCAGAGAGACAACGGGACTATTTTGAGTGCTCCTGCATTCGACAGTCGGCCTCAGAAAACGAAAATGGAGGCAGACGGGGATGAGTAAGAGCTGGAGAAAAAGGAGGAGACCGGCGGGGGGGGGGGGGTACAAGAGATAAGACAGAAAGGGGGAGATAGGCGGAGGAGGCTGGCGATAAAAAGCCGGGAACATTTTTCGTCCTTGCCCGGCAAAGAAAATAGGGGGAGCGAGCGAAAACAAGGGAGAGGAACCACGCAGGTTGTATCTTTTATGCGAGTCATCCTTTCTCGCGGAAACGATGACAAAAGATTAGATACGCGGCAGACAGAATGACGCGTCTCCGCTTCGGGGGACGCGTCGTGAAAAATGATACAGCGTTAGGGTGCATTAAGAAAAAAGTCACGGGAGGAAATTTCGATCGGGGCGCAACGTATGTTAATTGCACCGGGATGAGCGAAAGCGTGCTTCTTAACAGAGGCCATTTTCAAGACAATTTCATTCTGGCGAATGGCAAATTGTGTTAATTATTATTACTAAAATTATCGAGCACCGATGCGCGAGGCCAAGTTTCTCGCAGCGGAACGGAATAGCTGCGAGTATTTTTCGCGACGACTTAAATCGATGTCGGAACATTAAGATAGTTAAATTCCACATAATCCGGGCGTCATTTGAATTTGAAAGGCTGCGATCATAATGGCGGAAACTTCAGTTCAAGAGACGCGGACGGCGCTTCTAGCTTAAAGTTTCGACGACTATTGGCGTATATACATGTGCACACAGATCCAGAAGTGACACGCGACACGAGTGTACGTATGTGCGTGCATGCGCGACAACGCGATATTATATTCGATGTCGGCGGAAGAGAACTTTGATGAAGTTTGGCCTGCAGTTGTACCTAGGGAGGGGAGCAGGTGGGAGGGGAAGTTTCCAAAAAGCCATTGTGTATTCAGCGTGTGTGTGTGGGTTGTGCGCCGGAGCAGTTAGTAATTTTGCCGATGACAATCTGAATTTCGCCGTATTATAATTGAAACACGCACAATACTCACGATGCAATCTTCCTGTAACCGTATATTGTGGATTTATCGCTCGAATCTGATTTCAATTAGAAGCTGAGTACGGCGCGACAACGGCACCGAACGCAAATTACGATCCAGCCGCGCATAATGCGTTTCGCAGAAAATTTTATGAGCAATTAACGCGCGAAGAGTCCCGCTTCATTACGTTTTCACACGCCGGCGCGGTGGTTTAGTTCTCTTTGCGTCAAAAATATTAATTGAGTTTTTAACGTGACGTGATTTTCACCATTTTGAAAATAATTACGTGTCAACTTTGCTCGGCGCGTTTCTTAAGAATTTATTAATTCACGCGCACAGTTGTCCGAATTGTGGACTTGTTTAAAAAGATTGGGGAAAAA
This sequence comes from Vollenhovia emeryi, assembly GCF_000949405.1. NCBI lineage: Eukaryota > Metazoa > Arthropoda > Insecta > Hymenoptera > Formicidae > Vollenhovia > Vollenhovia emeryi. Next base: position 821,992 of record NW_011967182.1, on the reverse strand, counting down.
AATTGTAAATCGACCCGACTAAATGTTTAAAGGCACGTGAGATGATAAGTTAAATCACAGCGGCAGTGAAAAGCTTAAAATTTAAGTACCCACTTTCCGCAGGAGTGACTAAGCTTAATGCTGTCTCGTAGATGACAAGGGCTTTTCAGTCGTTCTCGTGCTTGTCGCACTAGGCACCAAGTCAAATAATATCTCCAACAAGTACTGTCTGTGTAACGTCAAGGTCGTAAAAATTCCACTTTCCGAAATTCCAGATTAGAATTAATTTACGGACACGCGCATTTGTAAAATGAATAATATTATAAACGGACACAATTATGGTACGAACGAAGAAACAGGAGCACTCAATTATTAATATTCAGTAGCTACGTAGAGGTTCCGAAAAGGTTCCGCGAAAGATTCTCTTTTTATTCGGTCGACCTTCACTTTTTCCGAATTGCGACAGTAAGATGTATTTTAAGAGCTTTGCTCTTTTATGAATAAGGCATAAGACGCGAGATAAATAACATCGCCGCTTGGTACAATTTTAAAATAAACATTTCTCAGATGACTGCAGCGAAGTAGACTCGAATTCTTGCGGCTATTAAAAAGATGCTATTTGAAAAATATAGAGGGAAGTACCCTATTATGAGATAGGCTTCTTATACAAGACAGCAGGATTTCTGCTAAATTAATATCTGTTGGTTCCACCATGAATTTATTGCCCTTGGAGTGGAAAATGAATTCTTAGATCGTGTAATCGCTGCGAAAAGAGATTTGTGATTGAATTTGGACGTTGAAAACCTATTATCTCATATTAGAATCCTATCTCATAATAGAGGATTTTTCTCTATATGTATTTTTTTTAAATATATTTTAAAATATGTATAAGGTTGTGTGTCTCGATAATTACATTCGTATACTTATTATTGTAGCATGAGGGACGAAGTATTAATTCGAAAACTCGTCGCATCTAATTTCGAATATCACTGTCGAATGTCGTTCGAAAAAGATAATTATCTGTTTTCAGGAACTCGCCATTTTCATTCCCCATCCCTCGGCGGATTTTCATCGTTTGCATCACTAAAGCGGCCTCGATAGGGACCCGCTGTTTATGTAAATTATACGGTCATAGATTTTTCCGCGAAAAGCGAAAACAACGGAAGCGAATGTTACATTTGCCAATCGAATAAATTTAATCACGAATTACATTTCTGTTTATATTTTCACTCGTTGCGAGAAACGAATGTTTTAGGCAAACAATAATAATCCACACGAGCTAGCTAACGGATACACTAAATAATGCTTTAATTATTTTGCAATTAATAAAGTAGTTATTTAAAAAATTGATCATTGTTTTTGTGGCCCTTGTCAACAAAAGTTAAAAAACAAAGTATGCCCTTACGAATTATTACATATTTGTCATTTCTTTTGATACACTCGTTAAAAATAAAACATAATTAAACCAATGCCATTTTATGTGCTAATAACATATTTGTATTAAATAATCGTAAAATTTAAAAAATATATTTTTACAAAGACCAGAGAATTAATATTGGACTACAAAAACAAAAAGTTTATATGATATAAATTAGAAAATATATTTCGTTTATCACTTTTAATAGATTTAATAGTAGACTTTTCCAAATTTTTATTATCTTTTAAAAAGATGTTGGAAGACTTTTGGATTTGACATCTGCAAGCTATTGACTCAACTTACAATTAGTGCAAAATTTAAACGGTTAGTATATATACCGTACTATTATAATTATTTCTATTCTGTTTAATTGGTAAAAAACTGGGACACTAATTGGCATTAAACATACATAGTTCGATAAATATTCTAGGATTCAAATTTGATTGACTTGGCCGTTTAATTAAACTATTTTCTTCCATGAAAAATGTTTTAATTAATTTGCAAGATTGTTTTGGATCATTGCCATATTGGAACGACTATTCTTTATTTTTTACTTAACCAATGGCCATCAATCGATCTTGCAATATGCCTCGATACAAAAATCCATCCATAACTTATTAACGGACCAGGGACTGTTGAGTGAAAAGCGATCCCTTTCAGACAATTCCATCTTTACATTTAACGGTTAGTTTGAGATATTTAATATTGAACTATTATAATAGGACGTCGTGCGTTATTTCTAGTTATTTCCGAGAAAGAGAGAGAGAGAGAGAGAGAGAGAGAGAGAGAGAGAGAGAGAGAGAGAGAGAGAAAGTTAAATTTACTTTCGTCACTCTATATAACTTTCGACCATTTATTAACTGTCCAGTTGATATGATCCTGTGCATATTTTATACAGGCTTTTCTATTTTCCTTTAAAATAGACGGCTTTTTACACGCTCTGCGTTATTTTCACTTAAACAGCGATTAATCATCCTGCTACTAATATCTTCACGACCCGATTAATTTTTAATCTCCGAAACAGTATCAAATGGATTACTTTTAGAAAGCTAGCTTTAGAATTGTTTTTCGTGGTCTCTCCGCTAGCGAAGTGCCGTTTTAACGCGTTCTTAAAATCGTCTTGCAGTATTGCAACAGTATTCGTGACGATGCTACGATTTATACTAAACACTTTCACGATGTCGATTTGCTTCTGCCTTTTTTCCAAACACTTCAAACACACCCAGAAACAAGA
>NW_011967182.1:810139-818029 GCF_000949405.1 Vollenhovia emeryi | reverse complement strand
TTAGTTAGATTAAACAAACGAGATACGTTGAAGTCATGTTTCTTTGAATCTATTCAATTTTTATTTGCTTCTACTAAAACATTTGCTAGATTTGAAGAAATAGATGTGAAATTTCCTACAAATTCCAATCTCAATCAAATAAAACTTTAGTTAAGGTAATGAAATAATTTCTTTGAAATTACGTAAAAGTCTAGTAAGGTCCAAATTCAAAGAAAATTTGTTTGGCTCAAAGAAACTTTTGTCTGGGTTCACCCGTCGCTTCTCTGTTACAGTTAAATATCGTTTTCCTGTCACGCATTTGACGCAGTTCATAACTTAAATTGCACTCTCAACGAGAAGTCAGAGATGAAACTGAACTTTTTCCGATTATTTGTTTACGTGTATATCACATGTAGAAATATGTATCTATTTCCTTTGTAGTAAAGATTTCATTTATTAGTTTAACATCGATGCTAATCTTTTTATTAGCGAAAGCATATTTTTAAAAACGCTTATAATTATTTTACGTGCGAAATAATATTGTTTTATATATTTTTTAATTTTATCGTACGTATCTTCATTGTCAGAAAATGAAAAAATATAATTTCTCAATAAATTTATGGCTTATAATGTTTATTTTACTGAAATACACAAATAATGTTTCTTTCAGTGAAATAATGCACAATATAATCCACAAATTATGTGCCACAAATAAATTTTCAAACACTTTTTCTCAGTGTAGTTTCTCAGTTTTTGCTAGTACGTGTACATCTCTGTACGATGTTGTAGGTATCATTAATTAGTGCTGACTTAGCCTTAAGGCAGCAAATAGTTAATTGACTCGTCGCATCCGTGTAGTTAATTGAGCCAAGTCAATAAACATCATCGAACATACGCCGGTTAAACAGCTCGCTAATGAGAGCAAACAGATACGAGTTAAGTGTGTCCTACAAGATGGTAACGCGGTTCTCGTTTACACGGTATAAAAATGTTTTCCTACGTTCTAGGACAACCATGATAATTATCGTCAAATACATTTTCTGCCATTACATGTTGTACATTTTAAATACCGCTCGATTATAATTATAGAAGAATATTTATTTCATGCGGATAGAATCGCGCCGTGTTGCAACACGCGATACGTAAATTCGGTGGAATTCACGATAATGATAACAATTCGAAATTTAATCTAATAGATTACTCAGCAATTCGAAAGTTGCTTCCGCTGTTAAATATATTTGTATTATCTGCGTACGCGCGCGTGTGTCGCCATTAAGAGATTAATTTTGTCTAAAGTTCCGACGGGAGGTAGGTATTTATAGGAATTTGCTCGAAATTGTGGAAATTCGGGACGGAGAGAATGGCACGCGGGATGCCTCGTGTCTCGTGAAATTCGCCCGCGAAATTGGAGGCTAAAGGGATTAAAAAAAGCCGCGGTGTGCGAAGACGCGGACTGACGTAGCGGAAGCTCGAATCCCGCATTAAACGTTTGAATATTCGATGCAATGTCCCGAAGATATCTTGACAATTTCCCGTCTCTCCCCCCCTCATAGCATCTGACGTAAAGTCGGTGACACGTGTGATATAGACTCGCGAAACTCGAAAGTAATAATATCGACTTAGCGTTGAAACGACAGTTTCAATAGTAGATCGTTTTAGACCTTATGAAAAATGTTTATTGTGTCTCCGGCCGTGAAGATAAAATGTTGAAGTCAAACTCTTTCCCGGAAGATCATATACGTAAATTTAAAAAAAGTCACATTTTAAGGCTCGCAAAACGCGAAGTAGTTTCCTACTTTTCTTCAACTTGTAAAATGTTTGGAATTTAATATATTTTTGGAAAGTTTCAACTCGGAGCGTCGCAAGGACTGTTGATACAAATGAAGGGAGCTGATAAAGTATTAAACTTATGTAAGATAAACCGCATTATATCGCACCGAATGATTTTAACGCGAAGGTGATTTTAGCGCGCTGAGAGGCATCGAAGTCGACGTGGGCGATGGCTCGTCATCTTACCGAACGACATTCGCGAAACTTTCCCGCTTTCTTCCAGGAACGGCTCTGCATATTTCCTGACATTTAAACTTATTCAGCGTAACTTTTGAACGACTTTGAACGACAAGGTGGGGGCGAGAATGTACACCATAGCGCCGCAACGATAACTTACTTCTTCCCTACTTGTCTGTCTGATTTCCCTTCGCTTTAGCCTTCATAATTCCATGAATACCGAATCGTTTCCCTCTTATCTCGCACTTGAATTTTCTCTTTGTGCCGATGGAAACTGGCTACGCACGGAGCCGATTGAGCAAAGAGAAAGCTGCATGTCCCTTCATCTTATCCGCTCGGAAAAGATTACAACGTTATCGTACAGACTCGGGGATAAGAAGTGGATGATAGAAGACGCGCAGAGTAGTATTTTGTAGTTCACGATAACGAAGATTTGCTATGTAATACGCAGGTGTTATATCTATTTTAAACTATTTTATAATCTTGAAACAAGAAATTAGCGAAAGTTTTTAATATAAAATTTTTAATATTTTTTTAATCAGTTTTGACTGCACTGTTTCTCAAGGGTTGAGAACTTCGAATATCGCTAGAGGAAAGTCCTTTATTATAAGTTGGACTTCTAACATGAGATAGTAGGCTTTCGACATTCAAATTCAATCAAAAATCTTTTCTCGCAACGTTTACACGAGCCAACAATGAATTCCCACTAAACGCATTTCACTCTGTATGAAATTCCGCGATAAAGCTTTCGCGAGGATCAATCTTGGCTGTGAGAATGAAAAGGAAACTAAATCTTTGCAGCTACAGAGCAGCATTCCGTACCGAGCAGTTTAAGTTTCTGGCAGTTGAAATGATTACAAGTATGAATAAACTCCGAACTTCAGTGTATAATTGAAGGAAACGGATTTGCGAATTAGTTGTTCACGGCCAAGGGGTCGAAGGTTAGCAAGAGAAATCTAGAACCTTCGAATATACACGCAGAACACAGACCTTGGCTGTGAGAATGGCGCGTCACTCTTACACGCCCCCGAATTGATAGGGAAGCTCAAAAGATACGAAATCAGAAAGACTTTTGATATTCCAGTCTGATCTAACCTTTAGGCTAGATATGCGGAGCGGCGCAGGCCGCTAATATATTGCCGATCCATTGTATAAATTTTCAAAATAAAAGATTTACAACTCACCGTACGATGCGCAACAGCGGAGTTATCTGCGTCGTAAACTACGTTGAACTGTAAAATAAAAAAATATGTTGTATGATTAGTATAAAGTAATTATTAAAAATCGAAATTAAATATATTTTATATGCTCTTTAAATAGATATTTAATAAAATGATTATAAAGTACTCGAGAGAAATCTGTTTCCTTTAAAATATAAACTCGCAAGATCTCAACGTATACTTTTGTGTGTAACTCTTATTCAAATCGTTGGAATAGATAGACGAGCAGAGAGTGCATATTCATTTTGCAAGTAGCAAATAATATTAAATAAAACACCCACCCCAAGGTTGCTCCGCCGTTGCCCGATGCCTCCCCGGGCCTCCTCGTCCTCTCAGATTTCCTTGTTGTACTCGCACAATATTCACTCGCGAGAATGTTTAACGATCGCGCGAAATTTTACGTGACACTCCCGTACACGTCTTGAATACCGCGAAACGTACAATATTTTACAAATGATATTTTACAATCCGAATTGTCAAGCAATCTGATCCTTACGTGAAATAAACTGTGCGAGCGAAACACCCACTACGATCAAGTCGTTTCTCGAAACTGAAGGAAAGACAGATTACACCGAAATCGAAAGATAGTTCAAGGCGCGATGCGTAAACGAGATGTATTCACGATAACGTATCACGATTCACTTTTATATTTTATTAGATAAGTTAATCTCGTAAAATATCTATGTACAGGGTGTTTCGGCAACATACACATCAGCAAGTTGGGTTGCCTATCTGCTTGCCGACAGGGCGACACACTTTATCGGGCTCACAGAATAAGATCAGATGCAAGTTCGGCGGTTTTCTAATTCTTATACAGTGTATGTGCAGTTGTATTTTAATAGACAAAATAATATTATTGTATTATAATTTTATATTATAAAATAAAAAATATTTTTGTTCGAATTTCTTCATTAAATTTTGTATTCTATATTATTTTATCTATTAAAATACAACTGCACATACACTGTATAAGAATTAGAAAACCACCGAACTTGCATCTCATCTTATTCTGTGAGCCCGATAAAGTGTGCCCCTGTCGGTAAGCAGATAGGCAACCCAACTTGCTCATGTGTATGTTGCCGAAACACCCTGTACGTTGACAAAAAGCCGGCGACTCAACGTGCAATTCGTTTATCTTCACAAGTTTTAGAAACTTAATAATCGATCGATGAACGTTACTTGTTACTGACGAAGACGTGCAAATTAACAGAGTTTTATTCCCGTACTCAACGCGATCGCGTTTCGGAAATAGATAACGTAAAAGTAATACTAGGTACGGAGCGACGAACGACACTGCTTGCCGGCTCGAGGTACGGCGAGCGAATGATTGTGCGGCGACCTTCAAGTAAACAATTTCCTACGTAGCGTCGGAAAAACCGCGCGGCAGTGCTTTTGTCCGGGGTGTTTATGACGCTACGTCATTTCTCGGAACCGGAGCTCGGCGATTAACGGCCGGAATGCAAAAACTTCTGCGATTGATAACCGACGAAATTTTAACATACACGGCGGGCAACAAATTCACGTGGCTTTTACGCGTTGTTACCTGTTCGATTTAACTTCGCGGACGAAGTTGCGCGTTCACGTTGTTACGAAACTTTATCATCACCGCAACAATTATATTTTCCTTATGATGCATTGATAAAAACTAGTTGCAGCCGGAACGAATTGCAAAATTCGCTCCTATAATATCGTAATTAGCGAACTCGTTGGTCAGCTACCGTGCTCGATCTGACCTCAGTTTTAGCATTTTAAAGGGGGGGAAAAAAGCAAAGACCACGCGGATTACGTCGGGGGATCGAGAATAGTGAGAAAGTTTCGCTTCAATTGGGTGAACGACGCCGACGCTTTCAGGCGACGCCGGAAATCGAGAGAACGTGGCCCGATATCCTTCGTGTTCCTGTTCGATTTAACTTCGCGGACAAAGTTGCGCGTTCACGTTGTTACGAAACTTTATCATCACCGCAACAATAATATTTTTACGTTAGTAGTAGCAACTCTGTTAATCCCAGACGAAGCCGGGCGCGACTCTCGCTCGCGTTCTTGTGATACTAGTTGAATTAAGTTCAATGAGCGAAATGTAGAATCACCTTTTTCATTCGTCCCACCGTAATTTTACGTCGTAGTTTTAAGAGACGGCGAGACCGATGTAATATTTTAATGCTCACGAAACCAGTAAGTTTTGCAATTATTTGATAAAACGATATTTGCTGCGAATTAAACGAAATCCGTTATTGAGCTCTACAATATAACAATTTCGAATCGCGGCGCAAAATTGTATATATAATTCGCGCGTCGAAAAACTCACAATCAGTTCCACTGATTCTCTGTGTAAATATACCTTCGTTCCGCTGACTTTCGATCCACCGATTCTCCTACCCATTGATTCACAAAATTCAAATACCATTATGTACTCGTGGCGAACAAATATTTTTTTTATGAAAGAATAGCTTAATCAAAAATGCCTGAACGGGTCACGTTTCGCAGAGCAGACCTTTTGAATCTCGAAAATGGCTCGCGAAACGCTTCACGGGCTAAGGTACACAATTTACCCGCAATTATTCCATTCTATCGAATTACGGTAATTAAACGTAATTGGTTGTATGTACGTTGTATCGCGCAAGTGGCGAAAATTATCTGTCGCGTCAAGGATTCATGTAATTTAAACGTAGATGCACTTTGGTTGGCAGACAACGATGGCCACAAGTCGCTCGAAATTTTCAAGTCGCGTGAAAAATTCAGATCACTCGCGCGCGCGAGGAGTCTCATTTTTCCTACGATGCTTAAGCCACGTTGCTTTTTTTCCCATTGTTTCAGACATGCATTGGCTCGTTTGCACCTGCATCCTCACGGCGACGACGGTGCTTTCCTGCCGGCAGAGCGAGTTTCAGTGCGCCAACGGGCACTGCGTCGCCCTCAACAAAGTCTGCAACGTCGTCGACGACTGCGGAGATGGGAGCGACGAGACGCGTCCATGCTCGCGTGAGTGAAACCTTTCGACCCCCTCGCGATCTCGCGGAAGACCCGGAAGGGGCTTCTAACGACAAATGCGTATCCACGCGACAAACTAACGCGGAAACCGCGGATCGGTGGTCGCTGAAATTACACGTGTTGGAGAATTTTCCCTTAAAATTTACCCTGAAAATCATAAGATCCTGCGACAACATGGCATCTCGAAGAACTTTGGTACTTTGCTAGTAAAATGTATACTATAAGTAATTACTATACGTAGAGAATTTTCTCTTAAATTATCCTTATTGTCCTGAAAACCGTGCGATTGTAGGACAACATTTTTGAGCAACTTTATGAGAGCTTTTCCAAATTTTAGTATAATTGTTTGTAAAATGTGTGGTCAAATTTCAAAGGACTCATAAAATTCCTCGAAATGCCGTATCGTCCCACGATTATATAATTTTCAGTGCTACCAGCTACACTTCTGGTAAATCCTAAAGGAATTCTGATTCGTCCAATTTCTAACAGACGACTGGTGGAATCCGTCAGATTTTTTTTTCAGTGTGCGAATCTAGAGGATCGTAGGGAAGAAATGTTGGAGACGAACGAAAAGTTTGACGAGTTGCCTGATTAGGTGGTGAAACAAGTTAAAATTTAAAGGGAAAGCCCGTCGCCTTCTACGTATTTTCGCGGTGACTGCAGCTCATGTTAACGGCCTGTAAACAAAGCTGTATTTGCAGTAACAATTTATCCCTCTCTACACTTTAATTAAATGCTTTCCTTTTTTTTCCCCGCCGCGAACTAATCCAGTTTGCGCAGGCGGCCGAATCGCGGATCAAACGTTCGTTTCCAGCTCGCAACCGCGGGTATTTTCGTCTCAATTCCCCATTGCCGGGGTGTTCCAGGACGGTAATTGATCCCTTCATTGTTCACTGGCAGGTAGCTTCGATGCCCGGCTTCGAAACGTGCCTTGTTGCGATTGCCGGCAAAGGCGGCTGGCGTGCGCAGGAATTTCTACTTCGTTAGAAACGCCGACCTGCCCGCCTGCTTTCTTCCCCCGCACGAATCAGTCGATGCCTCGGTACTGCCTGGCAACGTGTAAAGACAGAATGAAATTCCGGCGATGTTACAAGAGTGATATTACAACGTAGCCCTCAAAGAAGGATGCTGACGGAAGCACGATATTTCACGCAACGCCGTGTACTCGCGAAAATATGTCAAAATTGCGAAATTTTGAAACGTTATATGTATATAAAACAATTAAATATCGCGGATACAAATACGGGGCGGTCGAAATCGTAGTATTGCACAATCGCGAAAAACGGGATAGACGCGTGAAGAGCTGCAATTACAGGAAAACTGGTAGAAGTTAAAGGCAGACCGAAGCTTTCTCATAAAAAAAAATAAAGAAATAAAAAATAAAAGTCGCAATTATTTACTCGCAAATCCATTCGTAGTCCCCTATTATTCATACGTGGAGCCATATTTGTGGCAATAATTTAATAACGCTCCTGTTGCTTTTCCGTGCAAATACTCTCTCTCTCTGAAAGTAAAAATTACCAGGCCATTAAGGGGATGCTGGAGTGATTCTGCACTTTTGCACCTTTCTAACCTAAAAACTGTCAGTTCGCGGAAACATTTGTGTAATATACAAATTAAATGGCTTACGTGTACAGATCGAAAGCAGCTTGCTATTCCGGTCAAATGAAAGAACAATATGGCATCACTGAAACTA
>NW_011967182.1:745722-808357 GCF_000949405.1 Vollenhovia emeryi | reverse complement strand
TTTCGATCATCTGTACACGTGCCATTCAATTTGTGTATTACACAAATCTTTCCACGAAACAGACAGTTTTAAGTGCAAAAGGTGCGAAAGTGCAGAATCACTCCAGCATCCCCTTAATAACCATGAAAAATAAATGCGTCGCCACGAGATTGTGTAAAATATGAAGATTGGAAGTATATTGCGTTTATTAAAACTAACAGCGACAAAGAGACGTTTGGCGCGAATATAATCCCTTTCTCGCCGATGTGGTAAAATGGTCAGTGTGGCGAGAGACCAACAATATCGATAAACATTTTGCCCAATAATCGTTTTTGTTACTTCGCAGCATGCGAAAAAAAAGGATCAGAAAATGCGCGTATTGTCGATAAAAATACATTGGGACGGACTGAAATGCGTTCAACTGTCACTTTAACACAATGTTCCTCATGTTGAGATGAATTGACTGTAACAGGCTGAAAGCTGCAGCATCGCTCTCGCCAGTTGACGCAAATGATTCCCCGATATTTATCTGCAGACATTTAGCGGCAGTTTCGCGCGCGTGGGATAAATTAATCTTGTCCGGATTAAACAATTACGTTGTTGGATCTGCCGTTGTGAGATCCGCGGAATCGCAAATTTATGAAAAGATTATTCAACCTAACGGTTTGTCGTCGCGTTACGGAAAAGTCCAAGTCGGCGCGGAATTGGTGAGTACAGCAGCCACTTCATTTCACGAGAATCTACGACGTGCCCGACGAGATGATTCTATACGTAGAAGAGACGCCCCCCCTTAGTCAGACCTGCCTGTTATCGACAGATCGTGATAAAATAGAGCAGTTCGAGCGGGCAATTTGGTGGCAAAAAGAAAAAACGGGCTCGTCCCTTAGTCGTACGTATACGTGTCCACCTTTTCCCGACATCGTCTAATTTCGAGCGATTTATTTTTCTCTCACGGCATATCCGTTAGAGGTGCCAACTGCCACGTCTGCCTATCAAAACTTAGCTGTTCGTCAGCACAATGGTCGTTTATAATTTGCATAAGTTAAATGTTAAACTTTGCTCAAACGTTAAACGAACTTTAATTCCCGAGAATCCCCGAGAAGATCAGGAGTGTCTTTAAAGTTTCGAAAAAACTATTTTATGTTAATGTGGGCTTCTTGAAGGCTCGACAATGAAAGCAAATTTGTTCGGATGTTAAGTTAAGAGAAAATTCTCCGCACGGAGAGAATTTCCTCTTAAAATTTATCCTGGGAATCATGTAATCGCGGGACAACGTGACATTTTGAACGACTTTGTGAGAGTCTTTTAAAATTTTACCATATATTTTCCTAAAATATACTAATTGCAAGTATAATTACTAGTGAAATGTATGGTAAATTTTCAAAAAACTCTCATAAAATTCTTAGAAATGCCGTGTTGTCCCACGATTATATAATTTTCAGGATAAATGTTAAAAGAAAATTCCCTCTATGTAGAATCTCCGAGAAGATCAGAAGTACCTTTAAAGTTTCTAAAAAACCATATGTGACTCGTCCAAGGCTGGCAGCGGATGAATGTAGCTTAAGCACAAGAGTAATCTATTAATTTCACTCAAGTATTTAATCCAAATTTAACAGTGTCTCTCAGGCTCTCTCTCGGTAATCAAATTTTCGCCCCGCCGCAGCCCGTTCAAAACTACGCGGAATTCGCCCGACTGTCAATTACAATCTAAGCAGATGCGTACGGCGTCTGAGAAGGGTAAATCCTCGAGCGGCTCTGCGCCCTAAGAAAACCAACCCTCGCCACGTGCGCACAATAAAACGCTCGCCAAAATACACGGCGGACGTTTCCAGGGCTGCCGGAATTTACTGAATACTCCGGCGAGGCCATCAGCGACCATCGTAGTCGTTTAATCTACCGGGGGGGTTTTTGCTTAAATCCCCCACGTGCACGACGGAATGCACCCCCGCCGTGTACATCCCCCTTTCACCTCGCTGGCACTTGGTGCAAAAGCGGCCAACCAGCCGACCGACCAGCCAGGGCCGTCCCTTTCCAAAATCCACCGTCGCGTGTGTGCTTGGCGTAATTAACCCAAGTTACGAGATGCGTTTATGCGCGGTGCGTATACGCGACGGCACAAAAGCAGGAAATTACTTCTGGCAACGTGGACGTTCCTTTATTTGCGCCAGCGACAATCGCCTCTTCGCCGCGAACGCGGAATGAGAATGTTTCCGATTTCGTTCGCGTCGCCGCTTCGAAATGCCCCCTCGTCGATCAACAATAGGCTCCCGAAGCCGTTTATGAAATAATGTGAGAATGAAGACAAATTGAATACCGCGAACTTTCCGGATTGACAAAATAATTTCTGCAAAGTCGGATTTTATAGAAGCGCTTGTACACTGAGAAAATTTTTCATCGGATAAACCAATTAAATAGTGTTTCCGATGGTTAATTTTTCCGATTACGTTTTCCGAATAAATTATGGACATATCCGATGAAATTTGATCGAAAAACCAATCATATTTTTCGTCGGATATACAATTCAATTGGATATATCCGTTTGTTATTATGTAATTGGATTATCCGATTATATTTCATCGGATATTTTTCTCAGTGTAGCAGTGACTGTCAACTTTCGTACAAAGAATATTTTGCCAAGTTCCAGTTTGTTGCATTATCTCACTGAGAAAAATGTCCGATTAAATGTAATCGGAAAATCCAATTACATAATCACAAACGGATGTGTCCGATTAAATTGTATGAGAAATGTCATCGGTTTTTCAATCAAATTTCATCGGTAACTGCACTTCATCGGATGTACCCGTAAGTCAATCGGAAAACGTAATCGGTAAAATTAATTATCGAAAACGCTATTTAATTTGTTTATCCGATGACAATTTTTCTCAGTGCTTTATTCACTTCTGGTAAACCCTCATGGAAAAATATATATTTCATTATATATAGAGAGAAATGGTCGCGCCTGTTATTTATTCGGGCCCTTTGTAAGAAACGTCGCGCAGGATATTATTATTTAAGGGTGACGTTATTACGGGAAGGTCAATTATTTCGTTATTCATAAGCCTTTTATCGCGTTAATTGCATATATGCGCGGGCACAACCCCGTCGCAGGCAGCAGACCTTAAACAACTTATAAAGACATCATTAACTCCGTGCAGGGAGTAATTAACCCTAAATCACCACCTGCGGGGCGTAAGAAACGGGGCGCGATGCATAAATGCGTTTTATTGGCGCAAGAACGTACGATTGCAGGAAGCGAATTCTCCTCGTTAACAAAATATACGCGACATTGCGCAGAGTTAATAAATGTACATTACGAGCGTACCAAGTTCCCACCTTCGGTCGAGTAACGCCGAGTTTCGCCGGGACGGAAAGGGTTGCTCGAAGAACCTTGCGAGTTATCTCCCTCGCCGTATACGAGGCTGCCGGCGAAACATTCTAGTCACGTGTCCGTAAAGCCGGGTATTGTGCGGACCAGAAAGAAAAATTGTCCGGCAAAAAGAGGTCGCGGCGCTTTCGTGTCGACATCGAAATCGGAGGAGAGAAGCCGCAATTTTTTAATCATACGTCTATGAACTCTGATAACAATTTGCTCGCTTGACTGCACAAATCTTCTATTTTTAATTGTCATAAGATTATTTCTTTGCTCAGCTCCAGTATTTCGAACGGTATTTCCAAGAATTTTACGAGAGCTTTTTGACTAGTAAAATGTATGGTAAAATTTCAACAAACTCTCATACAGTTGTTTAAAAATGACACGTTGCCCCACGATCGCATGATTTTCAGGATAAATTTTAAGAGAAAGTTCTCTCCTTGTATAATATCGTTAACCACCCTCATAATTATTATACCATACTAAATACCAAGAAGATTTCTGTCGTTTAAAAGTTGTTTACTAAAGCGTTCATTGCTTTTATACAGTGGAATAACTTTGAATAACTTTTAAAGTCTTCGCTGGTATTAGATTCAGTACGGTTTAATAATCATGAGGGTGCGTAATAATTTTGGCCAAGGCTGTACGTTAAATTTTGATATACGCGAGATGAATTACATTGGATATGTGATACCGCTTCAGCGCCAATATTGCATAATCCGTATACAATATTTCGCGAGCAATGGAGAAACGATTATTCGCCGTGTGACTCGACTAAGAATTTTCTGAATGATATTATCGATTAAAGTCCTCTCACGCGGCGGAAAGACGTCGGTTCGACGATTGCGCCATTAAATGTCCCATTTATCTTGCTCGTACCTCAATGCGAAACTTTTGAAATAAAATAGCTTGATAGTCGACCTCCTACCGTTACATTGGCTTATAAAAGGACACAATTTCTCTCGACTAGAAGCCTCGGCTCCTCGTGGGGAAGGTGGCTCGCTAAAGTTACGACAGGTAATAACAAACTTTCGTATTCTTCCTTCTTGCGACACAAATGAAACGCTCGAGCGAGCGGGTTAATTTATATCAATTACACCGGCTGATGCGATTAGACCCGAGGAGAACGGCGTGGGGGAGGGGAGGAGAGGCCTGTTAAGAAGTCGGCCCTCATATCGCATGCCTGATACTTTTTCCACCAATTACCGAAGGAGGCAAACGCGTCCGTCCAACTGACGACTCCTCCGGAATTTCCTTTCCTATTCCTCGTTGCCTAATTAGGCGTCGTTTGCACGAGGAAAGAATTTTGTTCAACGTACAAGTCAGGATACAAAACAATTTCCGTAAGACGGGACAAATTGCCTGTTATGAGCGATTTAAAACGTGTATACGCGCGATATGAAATATGCAATACATTTGTAAGACGTTGCGTTTCTACTTTCCCATTTCTCAAATTAACGTTCTCCCGGAATGAAACGAAATGTGCGTGTCACGAGAGCATTAGAAACACTATAGCAATTTCAGAAGTAGTTAAAAGGCATGTCAAGCATCGCGGGATATTATCGCGCATTATCCGCGGTGTGATTACGCACAAGTCACGACGTTCCGCAAAGCGAGTGCAGAAAGTAGGATTTTATAACGAGCTTATTTTTATAAAAGCCGAGTACTCGCGCTCATTCCACTACCCCGTAGACAGAAAGAGGATGAAGGCGGTCCCTTTTCCTTTCTCTCTTATTTCTTCTACAGTCCCGTCTCTCCCAGCGGAAGTAAACGGCTGTAAACTCGCTCGGCGCTCTCCAGCGAAATTGCGGGAGCCAAAATTGCACGGGGGCACTGTATATATACGCATAAAGGAGACCGAAACTCGCGGAGAGTACATAATCGCGACTCGGTGAGCAAGCATTTATTTAATACATGCCGCGAACTTGTCGCCGTTGATATCTACGCGCTGGAGATGCACCTGTATACAAAATGCATATTAGCCATTCAACTTCTCGTAAGAATCCAAAATTACTTCGGAAGTACATAATCATTGTTAGCTTTGTAACAGTGCATAGACATTGCTAACTCTTCACTAATAATTCGACAATCTCAAGCGATACCTACCTCAAGTAACACAACGAAAGTCCAAGCAAATATGTTTTACACTTGGATGTAGAAATTAGTTTAATTCTCTGTTTCCCGTACAATTTCTCCGCACAATTGAAAATGTAATAATAAAAGTAATATGTGTTGCTTAATTAACGTATATAAAAAATAGCGTTTCGCTTAATCGACGTAGAATATAACAGAGCTTAACTTGTACGTATAGAATTTTTTAATACATTATTAAGATTATATTGGCTTACTTTAAGAACCAGAGAGTTTAAATATTCCTTTCTTCTTTCTTCAAAAAAAGGACATGTCTCCTCTTTTGTTTTTCTTTATAAAGTTATTAAAGTCGAACGCTGGAAAAAGTAAGATTAAAAATTAGAGAAACGACAATCGTGACATTAATTGCCCGGTATATTTGTGACCTGGAAAAATGTTAATACCCGATGTCGTTTTGTCGTCAGATCTGCTTTTGTTGTCCTGTTGCGCAGCAGGTTTCAAGGGAGGAGCCATCTGCGCGTCTTCATCGACATACATGGCCGATATATTGGAAATCGGAGATAATCTAAAATTACACAGCGATCCCTCGTGTAACGATGGTACGCCTGCAATAAAGTTTATTATAAGATTCGCTGTTTATATTTGAAGAAACGTATGTATTTATATTCAAAACAAAGTAACTCAATTCTACCTTTTGATTGAAAATCCTGATCGAAGGAACTCATGTTACTGTCACAGAAATCGTAATGCGTCGGAGAAAACACACTGCTACTTGCGGCAGTAGTCGAGTGCTGAACGGGTTTCGGTACCGGCATTAGCGGCGCAATGTTGTAGCGTACGGTTTCTATCTTCTTAATCACCGGAAGCGACGGAGGCGAAGATTGGAAATCCAGTTTTCTAACAATGCTCGATGGCTGAGGAGCAGTTATTTTATTGATACTCCCCTTACTGTCCTGCCTTTGAAGCCGCATCCTTTTTGCTCCAATTTCGTCCGGTGTATTCTTGACGGCGCTATGCTTGAGCGAGCCTTCTTTTATACGGCAGCTTGGCTGCGTTTTAACGGACTCCGGAGACTTCTGCGTCTCCTCGTGACCGGTCTCTTTCATTTCTACGTCGTCGTCTGTTAAAGTCACTTTTTCAACGCTTGGCTTCGCGTTCGACGCTACCAGAGCGTCGCGGGCACCGTCTTTCTCCGAAACGACAGTATTTTTCGGATCGGACGCTTCAGCCGCGGTAATATTATAATCGTTGTCGCGTGTCGCTTTTACGTTTATTTCTTCAGGCGCCACGGAATTCTCGCTTATGCATAATTCTTCCAGGTACAAGGTATTGACCGATATGGTGTCTGAAAAGCAAATGACTTTAGCACCTGGGACACCGCGTGCATGTGCATCCCACACGGCAAGATGGTAACAGAAAGACCTCTCAATGTTCTCTCATTTAACACTGGACATCCAATGATACCTTCAGAAGGACAACATAATGAAGTCAGACAGAGCTTTTATGCGCTACTTGCAGAGAAATGAAAGACTTCTTTCAAAAGTCACCGGAAAGATAACTTTTTGAGATAATATATATTAATATTGCATCTCAAACTAGACATCTTTGAGAGTTCATGTTTACGACGTCAATAAGACATATTCTAAGTTATTTAAAACGCAAAGCCTTTGGTGAGAAACTGTTAACAAGCGGTTCAAAAGGAATTTGTGACAATGTAAAGGATAGAAATAACATGAAGGAAAATCATACGAGTGTAGACAAGAGATCGTACAGTAAGAGGACTCGCTTTAACATCAGAGGAAAGATAAAAACTATCATGCGGGTGTATCCATTTGTAATACCACGTGCGGTCTTTCTCTTGCGAGAAAGTGCTAAGCCGCGCGTCCCTCTAGCGGGAACTTTGACTGGTTTCCCATGTTAACATTAAATGGACTTCATAAACAAGATATCGTAAAGAGCTTTTTTGAAAGATATCTTATATAAAAAATCTCTGAAACCAGATGCCTTTTAGACATCTTACTATCTGAATTATCTGGTAGATATCTTTTTCCATTACTCAAAAAGTGATCTTTAAAAAGATATCTTAAGGAGATGTTGCTGATGTACATAAATGCTGTGTGGGATGTGTCCGTAAATTGAAGTAAACATCTGGGACGAGGATATTTTAAGTATAAATCTTCACCATCGAGAGGCTCGTGAACCTGCTTCCACTCGTGTTGCACCCTCGTACGCATTTGATTTTGAGCGTACATCTCTCGAAACGGGATGTTGATCTTCGGCGGCGCCATCTCCAGCATTTTCTGCTTCCTCTGCCTCTTCTGATCCTCCTCCTTCCTGCGTAATACTTGCAGCTACGACAGTCAATTAAGTGCCTGCTCACACGTCGAGTACATAAATACGCGTATCGACAAATTAGTTTAGACATAGCTTAGAGACCTCCGCTTGGACCGACTGAAACTCCTTTCCGTGACGCTTCACGTTCTCCTTCAGTTTCGTAAAGTTTTCTTCCAGCTTCAAACGCTCCATCATCACGGTGACGAATTCAACTATCTTGCCGCGCGTGCGGATCCAGTTGATGCGTCGCCGCTGCTTGATAATCGTCATCATCTCCGCTTTCTTATAAGACGTGACCATATACTTGATCTTGAGTTTCTCCAAGTCGAACTTGGCCGCGTTTCTGGCCTTCGCCAGCGGAAATTCCTCGTACATAGCCTGCTTGCGATCGTTCAATTAAAATTTACCCCGAAAGTTATGTAATCGTGGGACAACGTGGCGTTTTCAACAGCTTTATGAGTTTCTTGAAATTTTTCCACAGTACACGTTTTACTTAGTAAATGTTTAGTAAAAATGGGCGCAAGGGCGCGCAAAACAGTCCCCTGAAACGGTAGGGAGTAAAACGCCGGCGCGGCTCTCTCTCTCTCTCTCTCTGCTTTCAGAGAGTAATTACTAGTAAAACGTGCGGTAAAGTTTCAAAAACTCTCATAAAATTCCTGGAAAAAACACGATTACATGATTTCCGCGGTAAATTTTAAGAGGAAACTCTCTCCCCGCGTATGAGTGAAATATAAAGGCTTATCACTAACGCGATATTCGTGCCACGTTTCCTTGTACTCGGCAACGATGCCTTGGTACTCCTGCGACCGCAGTTGAATCAGCTTGTACTGATCGTCGGCATTCGCCTTCATGGTTTCTACAGTGTCCGAGATCTCGTTGATGCTTATATACAACCTGCGCAACGCGGCAGAATTCGGGTGTGTAAATTCGACGTGGGTGCAACCGGTAAAAATAGGACAGAATCGGATAATTATCTCGCACGTACTTTGTCAGAGTCTCGCTCAGTATCAGTTTAATCTTGTTCAACTGCGTTATCTTCCCCTTGAGTTCCTTCCTCCTCTTAAGCTCGCTGCGCACGAACGCCTTCAGCTGTTTGATCTGCTCCACGTTCCCTGGAAATCATAAACGACATTCTTGCCTCAGCGAGCGGCGGCAGCGGGGAATTGAGAGATCGATACGCAGAAACGCGGGCACTCTACAAGTGCGTTCCGCGTTTCACGCACGACGCGCATTACGCATTTGCGCCGTTCGTCGAATGTTAAAAGAGGACAAGAGATAGCACCGTGCGCGTCGCGCGTGAAACGAGACGCACCGCAAGTTTTGCACGTCGCATCGAGCCGGTGGCGCGCTTTACTCACCGTCGAGCCTTCCCTTGACTGCCGCAATTTCCATTTTTAAACAGGTCCCCAGCACTTTCACAAATTGAGGATCGTCGTGACCCTCCGCGCTATCCATATCCATTCTTCTTCCCGCCGAGAATTACTTTTGCGCGACGCGCGACGCAGTACGCATTCCTCGGGGCGACGCTACCGTTTCCTCCTCGGAACGATCTGAAGTTGCGCGCGATCGCGACGCAGGCTGCGCCGACGCGGTTGCGCGATAATCACTGCTGTACTTACACGGCACCCTAAGGCCGGTATTCATAGTCCGTTCTTATATTTAAGATCATCTTAAGTATACTCTTAATATGTTTTTAACCAATCACAGGGCCGTATTAGCTTCTTAAGACAACACTTGAGATGATTTTTAAATAAGAATCGACTATGAATACCGGCCTAAGTACATTTAATACACCCGTGGTTATAAAATTAGCCAATCACAACTATCCTCAGAAGAATGGAATGACTGTGATTTGCCACCTAATGTCATCTGTTTTACCGACACGTCAGAATACGGCTTTGGCACTGGAAAATGTTTTTATCAGCTTTTATGCACGGAATAATGGCAGGATAAGTTGCGGACCGCACAGCAGAACACTTTCATACTTGAAACACTCAGATCAGAAGTCTAATGAAAATGATATTAACATTTGAAGTTTTCAAATTTTTAATCGTGAGAGAGTAGATCTCTACATTAAAAAAGTTTGTACGCTGACAAATCGCACAGTCGTGCAAATGTTGTCTCGACACATGTTTTGAGCGTTTCGCCTCACCGACGTGAAACCGAACGTTTCCAGACGCTACATTGTAGATCAGGCTTTGCAGCCGGCCGAGCGTGCGCCGCCCGGAAGTTGGTTATTTAGTTGTTCGCCGTTGGCGCGACACTTTCGTTGGCTAACTTGTCGTCCAAGTTCCCGCGGAAACGTGCACCGTAAACCCGCGTACGCTCACCGGAGGGACGGGAGGCGTGAAAGAAAAGCGGCTCTCCGTGCGCTCGTACGCTTCGCCCGTCTCGCCCTCGGAAAAATCTCGCGACAGTTTCGGCGGCCGACTCTGCTTTGCCCCCGCGAAAGTTCGATTGTTTGCCGAACGGTCGTAACTTTAGACTCGAGGGCGGGGGGGGGGGGTTCGTTAAAAGCGCCCGGCCCATACATCCCCGTGTGCGGTGGTGCTTTGGCACGAATGCGGCCCCGGAGTGGCCGCGAGTGCGGAGCGAAGATAGCGAGCGAAGCGAGAAATACGGCCGGACCGACCGTAAATCCGGACCAATTTCGACGCGCGCGTAATGTCCGATTATTGCGCGTCGTTCGTCGCGAACGGCGACGTCCGCGTGGCCACCAGAAAAACCATCCCTGAGGACGACGTCCGCGCAGCGAGGGGAATTTTATGTAAATTTGCAACGCTGGGACCATCTATTAAGGGTGTATGTTTAGGTCGGAAATGTATACCTCGCAGGTAAAATTATTATCTTATCTCTGGTAGCACAATGCACTGGCTAAACATTGGCCCCGGTGTTGATTATATTAGAAATGCATTGGCCGATATTGTCCAACGTAAAGCCAACATTGGCCAGGAAATAAATGTAAATATCGCACGGTAATAATATTAGATTTATATTGAAAGTGCGTTCGCCGATATTTAACAACGTATTGCTAAATAGAGAAGGCGTCCTAATATACTAGAGTTGCGTCATTTCCCAATATTGCGTCAACATATTGTGCATTTAATTTGGTAATTTTGATAATTTTCCATGATTTCCCTCGTCGAGTATCAACAATTATTTACACCACGAAGGCTAATTTTTGTACGTGTACATGAATTTATGCGTTTCCATTGTCAATAGCGTAAGCTCGTTACATTTACTATTTATGATGTGATTCTACATAGTTTTTTTTACAGGGTGTGTCAAGCAATTATCACGCTGCGTCGAGAAATGAAATTGTACTCGAAGTAATTTTCGCGAAATACCCTGTATATCGAAGACAAATTAATGGAATAGCAAAAGTGACGTGTGCACCCATCGAGACTTTTTATGATTTCTTTTCGCTCCGCCATTGAAAAGGAAGACCTTTCAGCAAACTTTGATTAATAAATGCAGCGTGTAAAATCCAATGGTTTAGACGGACAGATGAAAGTTCGATAGCAATTCTGCATGGTGTTATGAAAGGGAAGACTTGAAAAACGTGAAAACACGTTAATCATTTTTCCAATCAGCGGCGAACAACAGTTTCGCTTAAACTGAAATATCAGTCTCTGAAAATTGACTCGCCACGTGGAAGTCCGTGAAAATTCGCATTTAAACGTTCAATTGCAACTTTACATTAATTATAAACTGTGCTCTCTAAGAGCCAATCGGCGGATTCACTGAAAACCGTGAATAGTCATTGATTTGCAGTTATAGAAGGCTTTGAATATGAGACAACACAGGTTTCTACTGCCATTAATAGACATCACCTGTTGGTTTCACTATTAATTTATTGCCCTTGGGGTGAAATCTGTTTAATGGAAAATTCACTGTTAGATCGTGCGTGTAATCGGTGCTAAAAAAAATTTGTAAAAAAACCCTTGGGGAAAATGTACCTTAGAAGATCTTAAAATTTTGCTTCAGAAAAGTAAGAAATATGAAAAGTAAATTCGGGCACTTTGAACTTTTGTTTAAGGCAAATCTAAAACTTACTTAAAGGATTTAAAAGAAAACTTGGAGAATTGTGAAAAGCATGTGATACAACTTGTAATACCGCGTACGGGTTTCTTGTTACGAGAAAGCGCTACGCCGCGCAGTCCTCTAGCGGGAACTTCGACGGGCTCTCTAAAAATTACTCTAAAATTTCTTAAGTAAACCTTTAACTTCTTTAGGTCAACTTTTAGATTTGAAAGATTACCTTCGAAAACTGTAATTTCGTTTAAAGTAAATTTGCCCAAAGGACATTCGGATCAGATACCAAATGCGGATTAAAAATCTGAGTCGCTAATGAGCGACATTTTAAAGTAATTCACTTAAATTTTACTTTTTTTTTAAATACATTTACAACGTACGTTGTCGTCACAAAAGGCATCGACATGTTTTTACGTCGCTCATTAGCGAGTCATCAAATTGTCAATCCGCATTTGATATCCGATCCGAATTTCATCATTTTACCCTACTTACAGCCGTAAATGTGACTATTGACTGTTTGCAGTGATATCTCACTAATTGATTGTTAGAGAGTGCAATAATTAGTCGTAATTAAATTAATTATTTTTCCAGCTACAGAGAGGAAGAGAGCGCGTCGAAAAATAATCTCTCGGAGATCGCGCGCTTCCGATAAAATACCTCTGGCGTGTCTCGATTTACAAGCGGACGGTCAAACGTATGTATACTACAATGGCTTAATCCGAGGTATCATCGCCGCGATAGCGAAATAATCGTTTAAATTGTCCCGACCGCGGAGCATCGATCCAACCGCACGTCCCTTTGTCAATGGCGGAGGTACACAGGAGGAGCCAGCCGCGCGGTTTGCAAGTTAATGGAGGCGAGTGACGGCCGATCAACTTATCGGCTCTGAAAATTGATATCCGGCGCGGCGCGCCGCGCGTTCGCCCGCGCCGCGCGCGATTCCATCGGAAAAATATAAGTAAAGATTCGGGGCGGCTGGCTTGCTCGTCGCCGACGAGGGATGTCCGGGGAACACGGCACGCTGGCTGTCGGCCAACCCAGTCCGCATTTGGGTCAAACTGACCCGCGCCGCCGCCCTCGCCCTCGCCGCCGCCGGCCGGGATCCGCCGGGACGGGGATGGAGATGGCCGCGCGCGCGAGAGCCGTTCACCCCCGCCACCGGCGACCTATAAGTCGGCGTGCCCCGCTTTTACGCGGGCGTGCACCCTCTCGGAGCGGGAGATTTCTACGCCGAGTGGCGACGGCACGAGTGATCTACGGGAGCTTCCGGTTCAAGCACGTCTCGCGGACACCGGAAGTCGGGCTTTTGTGTTTTTCGAGAGAGGGAACACTTGGAATTAGGTCCTTACTCCAAGATGTCTACGGTCGCATGATAATTGCGCAGAAATACATATACATTTTTATTTTATTTTTTTATTCGCGCAGCTAACTTTCTAGGTTTCTTCGAAAAATATCCGTTGTCCTACAAGGCTAGGAAGCAACGTGCATAAGTTATTTTATGTTAATCCAGTGCTCTTACTGCTTCCTAGCCTTGCAGGACAACGGATATTTTTCTAAGAAACCTTGAAAGTGAGTTAACTGCAATGACCAAAAAATGAAGACACTGCTTTTTAGATTAGCATTTAACAGTTACTTTTACCGTTACTTTTTATATATTTCGAACCTAGTTATAAAATATAACTATATTTCCTTATATTTACTCTTCAGGCAACGATCAATATTCATAATCTATTATCATGTATTATCATGGGTTTAAAATTGCGTGAAAAATTTGAACGAAAAACTGAGAGTACAATAAAAGAACTTTAGCTGTATTTGCAGGGTTCATAGCAATCAAAACTTTTTATTTTCATTTTGAGCGTTTTAAAATTTATTCCCTCAAACTTTTCATGGTTTTACAACTTTAAAATAAAATATTGTTTTGTCAATATCTTTGTTAGTAGAAAAACTACTGCAACAGTAGATGTTTTAGCTTGCCCGATCTCGTTACAGAATTAAAAGGTAACGAGAAGAGTAACGAGTCGTTAGTTTTGAAGTAACGTGAAAATCGGTAACCGTAACTAGCTACTTTTAAAAAGTAACTTCCCCATCCCCGGCTCCTATTCCGCTATTGTGTCGCAGATGAGGAGACAATGGTAAAATGAAGGGGAAATTATACGACATTTAGAGCACGACGGTGGGGACTATTTTATCTAATGGTATTTTATGCAATGCCACATGCACCAGAAGCTGTTAAAGCTCGCGGCATAATTTATGGCGTCATCATTTCGTCGGCGAGCTTCTACTCCCCTTTGAGAACCTAATGGAAATCGTACTATGGAAAGCGTGAGCGGAACCCATAAAGAACTCGCTGTCTATACCGCGCCCATGAATGCCCCGAGTTATCAATGTTAAAATGGGTTATCAGCGAACAGAGTAACGTTTCCGGTCAGGCAATATCCTCCCCTCCCCTCCCCTCCCTCTGTCCCTCCCTGCATTTGTTGCCCCGCAGGGATTACTTTATGAATACTAAATTAAGAAACGGAGAGATCCGAGAGACGCCTGAAAGCTACCTATAATACGCGCCTCGGGGCGTAAATGATCTTCAGAATTTTTCTCCATAGTATTTATAATCGCAGAGGGACCTTCAGGGATGAGTAACACTCGTTACGCAATTACAGTGAAAGCGGGGCTTTTTATTATACATCGACTTACGTAAGCGCAGCTGAAGGCGATCGTACACGTGCGTATATGTTCGCGTGGGATAATATTTCCCGTGGGAATATCTTGATTTGCAAGGCCTTTAGATTTCCTGCAAACAACCTGCTCGGATGCATTCGCACGATTCATCCCGCGAATCCCGTTTTCTTGAGGGAAATTCCGCTGGAAGCGCGCGAGGAGAGATTTATTCGCGACGCGGGCCAGACACGTGCGATAACAAAATATCGGAATTATGAATCTTTCATGGACGGCAATGCCGCCGCTCCGGCGAAATTGAAACGGGAACCGAAGTGCCGCGATAAAAAGCGGCCCGGCTCGAAATGGCATTCCTTTCACAGCTGCGCCAATAATTGATCGCCAGAACGTAGATGAATGTCTATTGACGCGGCGCGAAAAACGCAGGATAAATACCCTTTGCGAGCGGCCGGGCCGGTGCGTATCTCCGGGATCGATTTTGCCGCGCGTAGCGGGAATGGCGCGAGTTTCGGCCGGGGCCCGTGCACCGTGTACCCTCCGCAAAGTAGTTTATCCGCCTGCGGAGGAGCCCCGGCCCGTTTACATTGCGCAGCGGGTATAATTTCTGTCATAGGGAGACCCCTTTAAGCACACGGGCGCGACAGCGCGCGCGCGCACACACACACACACACACGCGTCAACAACGGTAGATTTTATAAATGGATAAAAGTTTTCAATGGAGGGAACGAGGTAGAAGGGCCGCGGAACTTCGCGGAACGGAAGCGCGAAAGTAGGTCTCGTGGAAACCACTGATTAATCTTTCGCGGCGCCTCTTTCATGCCTCGCTGAGAATAAAGGGTAATTTTGTTATTCCGTAAAAATACCTCGCCGGCATTTATAATTTGTTTTGTCAGGAAGAAGTCCGCCCGTAATCAGGTCAGTCGGCGCGAAATAAATAAACGACTGTGCTACGCTGCCCGCGTTACGTTGCATCCCTCTCTATCGAGAGACCTTCGGAAATAATTTAATAACTATTTCCGCAGCTCTCCCTCACAAACACACGCAAAGAAAACTGCAATTATAAATGTTATAAAATATACAATCGTTTAAAGCAAATATCAAGTATATTTGTAGTGTGATATATAATATTAAATATTCTTAATACTTTGCGTTGCTCATTTCTTATGTAAGTTAATGCTAGCGTTATTTTCCAACAGTACATTTTCTGAGCTTCCTCACTTTCGATTTCTGTTTCAAATTGTAGAATGCAATTATAGTTCGTAAAATAATGGATTATTAAACATAACACTTTTTGTCATTTAAGGTCTGCAATGTATAATGTATACCTATATATATCATAGATATCAATGCAGATTTGTATTCTGCAATAAAAAAGTGGCAGCTCTTATTGAATACAAACTAGGAAGTGGAACTGCAAGAACCTGCAGTTAATTTCCTCTTTCGCTATCTTTTTTATTTCGTTCAGCGCTCTCTTCATTATCTATTTTTCCCCGCTGTCAGTAAGTAAAATCAATATGTCTGCAGTATGAAACTCTATAAAGCTGAAGAACGAACGGCCCCGACTGCGAGAGCTTCCCTTCGCTCTGTTAATTTTTACATCGCGCGAATCGCTGCGCTTCCGGACGAGCGAAACTTGGCGGGCGGCAGTTTTGGACTAGAAACAAATTCATGAATCTCCAAGTCTTCGGGACGTATTTATATTTTGAAGACCCCTTGCACGCGAGAAAGGACCAGGTCTCTCTCTCTCTCTCTCTCTCGGATCATCGATCTCTCGCAGCATCGTATCGCGCTTTTATGGAGATAAAAAAAAAGATGATAACAACGCGCGAGAGACAAACGCTTCACGGTGTGAAGCTGGATGGACGAGCGGGAGAAAGTAGGGCAATTTACATAGGACGTCGGATCAAAGTTCTCTCTGATTGCGAGCATCCAGCGACGGAACATTATCAGCGAAAATGACGGCGCATGTCAGCTTCGCTTTAAAAAAATATCGCTCAGCCCTTACATCGATACGGCACTGCGCGCTCCCTTCGGCTGAGGCCAAATTCGGATCGGATACCAAATGCGAATCGACAATTTGACGAGTCGCTAATAAGCGACAAACACGTCGATGCGTTTGATGATATCGACAATATAGCACAAAATTTTTATGTATAAAAAAATGACAAAATTTAAGTGAGTTTCTTCAAAATGTCGCTTATTAGCGACTCGTCAAATTTTTGATCCGAATTTGGTCACCTTACCTTATACCACTGCGATTTTCAGTGGTGCACTTGCAAAGAAAAGTTCTCTATTATGAAATAGGCTTCTAATATGAGAACAATATCCAATTTAGAAATTTTTTTTAGCAACGATTACACGCACGATCCAACAATGAATTTTCCACTAAACAAATTTCATTCCAAAGGCAATAAATTCATGGTGAAACCAACAAATAATGTCTATTAATTCAGCAGAAACCTGTGTTATCTCATATTAAAAGCACATCTCGTAATAGAGGACTTTCGTCTAAAATTGCAAACTAGTGACTACTAACTGTTTTCAATGATAATCCGCTGATTGGCTTTTAGAGAGTACAGTTTATAATTTATGTAAAGTTGCAGTTGAACGTTTAAACGTTAATTTTCACGGACTTCCACGTGGCGAGTCAATTTTCAGAGACCGGTATTTCAATTTATGCGAAACTGTTGTTCGCTGCTGATGCGAAAAATGATCAACGTGTTTTCACGTTTTTCGTGTCTTTTCTTTTATACACCGAGAAAAAAGTCTTTGAAAATTTACTCGTGACATGTTTATTTCACTGAAATAACTTTTCAAAGACTTCTTTTCAGTGCAACACCGTGCAGAATTGCTATCGAACTCATCAAATTTTTGATCCGCATTTGGTATCTGATCCGAATTTCGTCACCTTACCCTATTAGCCGCCGCGCAAATTGTCGGCGATAAATAATATAATTCGCGGTTGTTCTCTCGACGAATAGTCCTCTTATCAACGGGGGCGCGCGCGACCGCGTCGCGGTTTTCCTGTTATTTCGTCGAATTTCGTCCTACACGCCGCGCCGGGAGGGGAGGGGAAGCTGTGCGAAGCGGCTAGAGGCATAATCTTCGCCCGAAACTCATTTCCGGAGATAATCCCCGGATAAGAACATTATTCTGTTGCCCCGTACATTAAAAAGACCACCACCTGTTAAACGCGTTTATTACACAAAGCGGCGGTAATTCGTTTTGTCGCGCGACGTTGTGTAATAGCGCATCGCGAACTAATTAATATCTTATAACGCGGAATTAACGCACACTGGTGGCAACTTCATTAAATTTAAATATTGCCACCGTCGCAGCGCGTAAAAACGCGCCGCGGATAGTACGGTTACTATTAGCGCGCCGAAACGTTGTTTTACGAATGGCGAGTTGATATCTTTTCGAGATGCTCTCGAAAATTCAGATAGAAATACGGACGCTTGAAAATAAACAGGGGAAAAAATACTGCATTTATAACATAATCCCGTAATATAATCCCGTCGTCTCTTTGTAAACTACGCTGGACGTACTGTCTCGCTTAGTTTGCGGGACGAGTAACGTTTATCAGATCAGCTGCCTGCCGTCATTATTCTCTCGTGCAATTAAACTACGCAACTGCGAACGACTGCGTGCCGTAAGACGAGTTTCGCACGCGTGTCGCGCGAAGTTACGTCGTTGTGGTGTCAGCAGTTATCCATCAGCCATCCATGAGTTAGTGAGCTCTTTTTTATCAGTTTTAACTGCATTTTTCTTAAGGGATGTTTCTTTCAATCTACTAAATCTTTATTCACTTCTACTCAAACATTTGCTAGGTTTGAAGAAGTAGATACAAATTCTCTTGGAAATTCCAGCCTCGATCAAATTAAATTTTGATTAAGGCAAAGAAATCGTTTCCGTGAAATTAAATAAAGGTCCAGTAGGACCAAAATTCAAACAAATTTGATTTAAGCGAACTTTTTTTCTGGGTGATGCCACTCACACTGACGTCTCTTCCAATCAAACTGCGAATTACTTTCCGTCAAAGCTGATTTTTTAACAAATCGTTTTTCAAGAGACGCTATTTCCTTCGAGATGGCGCGAGGTGTAAAAAATATAATTGCCCTTCGGGAAACGGGGGGGGGAAGGGGAGCGATAACTCTTATCGCAGTGCCGCAGCCGCTCGTAGACGTTAATCTTGCGCTCGCTGCGAGAAACGCATCAGCGAGACGAATGCACGCCGCGCCACGCTAATCCGCAGCTTTGATGTCATTTTACTCTTTCGACGGAGCGGCGGGAACGTCTCCTCGTTGAGAATAAGCTCCTAATAAACAATGCGTTAACTACTTCTCGGGGCGAATTAAAGTCTTACGCAACCCATTATTCGCGGATGTGCCTTATCCGGCGGAGACGATAACCGAGTCCGCGAGCATCGGCTTGTTACTCAACTCCGGTACGTTACACTTCCGTTGCACGTCGCAACAGCGAAACGCACTCGCCGCGTAATCGAGATCGATTATTTATTATCGATTATGCGGCGCGAGAGACGGGAGTGGAAAGAACGTGAGATCGCGAATCAATGTTTCACGGGCAAACTTGATCTGCATTGTTGTCGAATTCGTCGTAAACTAAATTGCAATTCCATTCGCGGGACAGAATTTGTTTTATCTTGGCCATTTATCTTTAATTTAATTTATTTTGCAGCTTGTTTATCTTCACGTGTACGCGGGAGTTTTGCAAAGTGCCCGTGTGTACCCGTGTACGTCCGCTATTACCGGATACGCCGCGTTACGTGACATCCACTTTCCTCCCGCTTCAGTACTTTAGTCCGAGAATATTCTCACGTAGAGATAGATTAGACTTTTTGCGGCGCGGCAGCCATTTCTGCTATCTTAAATGAAATCGTTAATATTCGATTCGATTATATCGAATTCTTTCTCGTTTAATTCTACACGGAGAGAATTTTCTCTCCAACTTTAGCCTGAAAAATCATTTAATCGTGGGACAACACGGCACTTGGAAGAATTTTATTAAAGTTTTACTAGTAAAACGTATGGTAAAATCTCAAAAAAGTCTTCGAAATGCGGTCCCACGATTATTACCATTGTCAGGATAAATTTTAAGAGAAAAATATAATTTTTAATTATGTAATTTTTTAATTTTACTATAGATTTTACTAGTAATTATACTGTTAGTATACGTTTTGTTAGTAAAATGTGTGGTAAAATTTCCAAAAATTTTTATAAAGTTATTCAAAATGCCACATTGTCCCACGATTACACGATTTTCAGGGTGAAATGTAAGAGAAAATTCTTTCCGTGTACCTTTGAGCGTATTTAAGCGTTAATTGTCGGCCCCGTCGCCACAAGTGGTGCACTTAATCGACCAACTTTTGCACTTGTAAACGCATCTGATTTCTCTCATTTTCCGCAGTCGTTCCATTATATTTCTTTAAACAGCGGACTACCGTATATCGCACTCGTGTGCTCGCACTCGATTTCCCTCGCGCGCGTTTCTCCTTCTTGTTCCGCAAGGTTGTACACTCTTACAGCTTTTACACCGACGGCGTCAAGTGGAGCGACGCGAATTCATCGCTCGACGGCAGCTACGCGTCATAGAATTTCGCGCATGTACCTCACTTTCTCGCCGGCTGCGAGAAATTCGCATCTCGTCGACGAGACGAGGTCGCATCTTCTTTTATCGTTCGTTGTTCGCGCGAGAGAGCGACTAACTAATGACACGATCTCGACGGTACATCGCGGAGTGTTGAATTTTTTCGAAAATATCTAAGGTCATAAAATATATTCGGATCGAGACTTTTGACCAGACAAATGCCCAAGTCAACAGATATTTTTGAAATGTCAAACTCGGCGTCATAATTTGGATATGTTCGTCGACATTTGACCCGACTATTCGCAGGAATCGTCGGAAAATCCAGCGACTCGTAGCTGGAAGGAAACACGTTCATTTCGAAGCCGAATTTTCAGGCATTGTTAGGCACGTTTGACTCGGCGCCAATTGTGCGCGTGGCGTACCTATTTGCCAACTCGAATTCAATTGCGCTATGCACGCTTTAGCCAAACTACCCTCCGTTAACTATTTACGTGAACGGCGCAAAGTCAAAGTAATGGAACAATTAAATCGTTAGTGTCGTTGCGATATGGCTGTTTAAGATGTACACAATGCATTTATTCGTAACATTGACGCGTTGCGAATTTTTATTGAAGAATTAACGCACAGCGACACGTTTGTGATAACGCAAATCTCCACGATGGATTCCGCTTTCTCAACAAATATAGTCGGACACTCGTGACCATGGTGTAAAGATACAAGGTGAAACATTGCGCAGGTAACCAATTGCCCACTCTGTCATTTGTGTTTGCGTCGATCCTTTCTGCGCATCCGCCATTTTACCATAGGTAGTGTGAGGTCAGTGTGAAAGGATTTTATACTAAAAACATGGCGGAATATCACGTGATCGAGACCGAAAAGATCAAAGGACCGACAGAGAGTGGACATACTGGTTGTACTATGTTTGCGCCATGCCTCGTGACACTGAAAATCGACCGCGAGCCAATCGATCGCGCGAATGGTGCGGCTGTGCGCAATAAGAATGGCGTTATTAATTGCGGAATTACTGCAAAGTCCGCTTTCATTGAACGCTCGAAACAGGATGCCCGGTAGTGTACAACGGCAGTGACAGAAACCAGTCATTCGTCAGACGTTACCGCCGTGGGGGCTCCTTGACGCGGCAGTAGTAGCGCCAGAGCCCGTGGCCAGACGCGTCTCGGGCTGACAGAACGAAATGGTTTATGTCGACCATTAGTCAGACGGACACGTAAATTTCGCGATCGCTCAAAACTCGGCGTACTGAAACTCCTAAGCATTACGTTACGTTAACAAATAGGTTTCGCGAGACACCGGAATTTTCGAATGCCTAATTAAAGGACAGCCGGCATGCGCGAGAAGTCGTCTGATTAATATGCAATCGGGCAACGACGAAACGAGTATCCGTTTTCGATTATTTCGCCGGTTCTTCGTAAGCCTCGGCGCAAAATAAAAACTATCGTTCATACGCGCCGGATCAATAGGTATAAAGGGAGAGGGGTTTCCCGCTAAGTAGAATCGTTCGGCGAGATTTGACTTATCAATATTTAGCACGGGATTATCATCATCCGTCGCTTATGCCGAGCCAAGGCCTATAACGAAGCCGATTGTTAAAGGGATTGTGCCGAGGCTAACGCAGTCCTGAGTGACCTATTAGATCACCAGGCCTGATTAGGAATGACCCGGAATGTGCCTGGAAACGGTGCGTATTGTGTGCATGTGACAGCCGTTCGATTCTACGGCGTCCTCGTCCCCGGCACGAACCCTTGATTTCCGCCCCTGTACAGCCATTATGAGCCCTTGAAGCCGCACAATAGTCCAGTGTGTAACCAACCGAAACTAGGGGTAATTCCGCGTAGGACGAGGACGAGCCCGGGCGGCAAAGCCAGAGCGACTCGATCGACAAGTGCATTCCAGATTCCCCTAATCGATGGGAATCGTGAACGAGTTGCGCGAGTTTAGTTGGAGCGAGTTTAGTTGCGAAAGTAAGCGGTAACATTTCCTCCGAGATGGAATTACCTAAGAGACCGATAAGACCCAAGAAGCGCGACACAAGAGGAAGGGAGAGAATGCCGATATCACTCAAAGAAACTTTCAGCAAGTTTCAATTCTTATCTTAATATTTTTTTACCAGTTTAATAATTAAAAAGTTACAACACTGGACACTGCACAGACGGCGCAACTATTTCTTACCGCTTCCAACTATTGTATATTGTCTCCTTATGAGCGGATCGCGTCGGCTGTTTTATTAAGGAATGCTTTTTACAGCAAGGAGGTCGAAGGAGGAGATTAAGGATAAATTTATGAAGCCAAGGGGATCTGAAATGTTAGGGCTCTGCCTTAGAATACCCCGACCCTACGTAATTTTGTACGAACCTGACATTTGGTAGTTCAGGAAGGGCCATAAACCTACGAAGAGGGCTATAATATGTGTATGTATTGCGTTACATAGAACTGCCGAATAGTGAGTGCAGAATTACTTTAGATAACTTTTAATTCGCCCAGTTAATATTTATAGTCTCAACATTATCACACGATTTCTTTGATAATACAAGATATATTAGCGTGTCATCATAAAATCATGCGTGCCGTATTAGTCTCGTGTTAATCTCGAATGATAAAGGAGCTTTTCAGATACGAATCTGAAGAATCGCGTATACACGGAGAGAATTTTCTTTTAAAACTTATCCTGGAAATCGTGTAATTGTGGGGCAACATGGCATTTCGAAGAACTGTATGCGAGCTTTTTGAAATTTTACCATACATTCTACTAGTAAAATGTATACTAACAATAATTACTAGTAAAAAGTATGGCAAAATTTCAAAAAACTCTCACAAAGTTATGCCATGTGGTCCCACGATGGCATGAGTTTCAGGATGAATTTTAAGAGAAAATTCTCGCCGTGTATCCATAAATGTACCGATGCCTTGGCGAATCCGAATTTACCTTCATTGAATTAACAGCCAAGCACTTGGACGAGCGGTTTGAACGTCGGTCTGTTGTGCGGCGCGAAACTGTCTGAATAAATGAGCACTCGGTATCTCCCCCGGGTGCATTTCTACCGGAAATATCACAAGTCGTTGATCGCGTGTGTCTTTTACCAGCCCCTCGTGAAAAGCCCTGTTCGCGAACCTTGATTGAACGCCGTTTTTCCAGGCCCCGCCGCAATTGCCATTATACATGAATGAGGAAAAGGAAGAGTTGCGCGAACAGACGATGCCTCTTGCCCGGCTCGTCCGTCCCTCATCCGAAACATCGGGCCGGAATGCCTGGCACGAAACAAACGACGCGGCTCATCGATAATTCATTACCATCTTCCATCAATTCCTTATCTTGGCATGCTCTACGATCCGCGGGGGATCGCCCCCTCGTAATCTCTCTGATGGAATCGGCTTGCGGCTTGACGAGGCAGAGGGAATATCGCGTCTGTGGATTATGACGTTCGCGGCGAACTTTCTTTCTCCGATATTTTATCCGCGGGCGTTTAACGGATGTGAGATATCTCGAATATTCGCATCGATTATAAGACATTTCGCGAATTCGCTCGCGTGAGAAATATTTAAATATATGCGAACACGTTGCGCGTTTCTGCCCGCCTTTATAGGCGCGGTTCATTTTTCATGAAATATTAAATAACCTTCCCGTTGTCGAATTATCCTGCTAAATTTCTTTCACGAGCCCTTTATTTTAACCCGCCCTCTCTAATCTCACGATTATATTGAGAAACCTGTAATCGAATTAATTTCAACGACTCCACGCGCAAGAATACTAATTCAGTAGAAAGCTAAAATGGAACTCTCGCGACGGCCAACGAGATAATGACTTATTATTAGAACCGCGACGTGAAAAATCGAGATAAAATTGTCGCGTGAATTGATTAATGCAAATCCAATAATTGCTTACATTTTCGTCCCATTAAATCATCAGCTATCACAATCGGACACGTTGAGTGAGATAATTGTGATAATTACGTTCGTGCAAATAAAAAATCTGGACACTGTGCATTTATCATATTTTTTCTGAAGAAGGTACACGATGAAAGTATGGCGGAAGGGAGACTCTCTCTCTCTCTCTCTTCCTCCCTCCTCGACTTCATTTCTCATAAATTTTTAGCCACAGATACAATTTTTCACGGGTCTGGGAAGCGCACTTCCGGGTTTGAAAAATGCTATTCGCGAAAGAAAATTTACGGACGGCCGTAACAGCGTTGTTGGTCGCAATAAGAAACCGGTTTAAACAAGATAAGACAGGAATCCACTTTGGGACAACGCACTCTCGTATTGGACAATAGAAAGCCGCCAGTCGAAATTAGACGATTTGTAAAAGAAATCATTACATAACACATGCTCTATACATCCATGATTTACTGTTACGAATGTTTATTATTTGTGAAAAGCATATCTGGAAACGTAATCAACCGTGCCTTAATCATTTATATTTGAAAAACAAACGTAACAATTAATACAGCGATTGAATAAATTTCTAATTAACTGAGAAAAGTGATCTTGCAACTGCAGCAACAATTTTCTAGACTGACAATAAGATGCATACAGCCTTGGTAAAAAATATTTGCCACCTGTGTGACACCTCAATAACTTTAAATTATTTTACATTTTAAGTTAAATAAACAATACCAGTTGATGACAGTAAGCATAACAATGGTATTTTAACATTCGTGTTGCAGCTTGCAATAAAACGTACTACGGCGACGTGGGGAAGACGTATGATCTGGAATTGCATCGACCGAAGGAAGATAAGGTGCCTTACATTTGCAAGCTCACCTTCAACGCGCCAGGTGACGATTTCGGTGATATCGTGCAGGTGAGTCGTCGAGCCACCCGGGGCATCCAATTATCAGACATTAGGAGAGTCGATAGTCAAGCTGCAGCTTGCAAAAAGCGCGTCGGGCGATTTATCGTGAGTCCAAAAAGCGCGCCTCGAAAATTTGCAATAAATTACGCTACTCCGAATCGTACTTTAATTAAAGTATGCATTAACGAAGTAACGAATAGTTCGATGAAGAAACGCGGGAAACAGAACGGCGCTGGATTTATGTGGCAAATTAAATTCCGGATACTTAAGTTTTTATCGAACCGTATATTAAGGAGTCTCAACAAATGATTATCTCCCTCGCGCAAGCGGCTACGAGCTGCTTCCAGGAAAGGCGTTTCAAATTCTTCTCCGCTGAGAAGTTTTAAATAAATTACTGATAGCCAACGGCGTGCCGGCCACACGAAATAAAGAAAATTTTTAATTTTAACGGTCGACACCGCCGGAATATATTAACGATTCCAGAAAACGTCGCGCCCATCTCTCCGCGCGTGGCGACCAAGGAAATTAATTTTTGTTCAACTCACGCCGAGGAATTAAAGGCGGAATTTTTAATAAGAGCCGCGCGCGCGTTTTCCGACAATTACGTGGAACTGAAAAACTGACCGGGCACGTCGAGTTCCCGAGAGCGCGAGAACTTTGTCGAGTGCACAAAAACTCCCCGTGCCTCCGGCTCCCGAATTATTTGCGCGGCAATATTTGCCGGCTTTCTCATAGCGCGAGTCAAGAGAATCCCTCGTACGTGCCGGTGGTCTACGTACAGATGTTTACTGGTCTCGTCAAAGAGGCCACAAAGCTGCGCTAAAAGTCGCGGTGATGCAAAATAGAATGCGGCAGCCGGGCAGAACTGCGTTTGACAATGCGCCCCAGTCAACACGGATTTGCGCGTCTCACTGTCAGTTTAATCCACGGTTTGTGCGTATCGTTTGTCCACGCGTGCACTTGAATAACAGGACAAAGGATGCACTTACGAGTAATAAGAAAAATAGTAGTACAAATAATTGACCTAATCGACGATTGCGAAACAATCTTAAGCAGCTATTTCGTTACTTATCGCACAGTCATACGCGTTACTCGCAGAGAACACTCGAAGCCTTTGTCACGTCATCCACGTGGCCACGGCTGCAAAGTGCTTTCTGTCACTGTCCAAGCGGAACTCTGTCGACGTTTTAATCGCGCGGCGCGGACGGGCGGCTGCTCTTTCAGATGAAAACTGCGCGGACTATCAATTGCTGACAGTTTGAACAACGGTCGATGACGCCGATGTGAATTTATTTGCTTGGCATTGTGTAAAAGGGAAACCTCTCCGCGATAACATCCACAACACCGATCATTCACCCGTTCACTTCCTACTGCGCTAGTCATTAAAGTCTTACGAAAGTAGCGTTTAAATGTCAAATGTTAAAGAGTCAGTCGAAAGAACAGAAGGTAAATGTCTGCGCGAGATGAATCTGAAAGCACGCGCCATCTCCGACGAGAGTTCCGTGCCTCACGATAAACCAAGACAGATTCTTGGTGACTTTTTAAAATAGGTTTCGCTTCTCACGACGTGTTTGTTTTCCCATTTTATTGCAGCTGACCTTCGACAGCTTTACTCTAGGCAAATTCGTGTCGTTCACCGCGGAGGGATGTCCCGACGGGTCGCTGCAAATCTCGGAAGCGCAGCGCCCCGACGTCGGCGGTCTTTGGTGCGGCACGTCCTGGGGGCCCGCGATCTACTACAGCGAAACACCCAGCGTCTCGATTATCCTCAAGCTGTTCAGGCTCAGCAAAGATCAGACGGGATTCAACTTCGACTTTAGAATGGCGTACAAGATGATCAGGAAGTCCGACGCGGTGGTGCGCTACGGAAATCCCTTCGTCGGTAGGTGATCAGTTTTCGATTACGGATTTCGAGCACGTTTATCGAAGCCCGGCCCGCGACACGTTTGACATTTGTTCTCCTATTAATTTCGATAGCTTTTGTCTCGTATGCTCATTTTCATTTAAATTCATTCGGAACAAGCTAGATGATTTCGAGCAAAAGTTTTTATCCAAACGAGACTTCGTTTGTCGTGGTTTATTCAGCTTTACGCACGTTATTATCGTCATTGTTATAAAATACATTGTGCGAAAAATGCACACAGGACGTATATTATAGAACATTACGTTATTTATCCACTGTATAATATTTCTATTATACAAGGTGCTATGTAATACCCGCTTCACCTCTTATTTACGGATAGAGCGGACTAGACCGAGTCGAAAAGTCCTCTACCATTTTGCAATTTTCGCAATAGTTAACCGAGTTATTAATTATTAAAAATCGCTTGTCAGTCTAGTCCGCTCTGTCCGTAAATATGAGGTGAAACGGGTATTACATAACATCCTGTGTAATAACGAATGCAATTATACATTCATGTAACTTTATACTATTTGAGATCTTCTAAAATACATAAGAATGTCGATTTGAACAGTTATTACTTGCGCGAGACTTTTAATACACGTTTTAATTCGGCTGCACAATCGTCGCCTCGATTAATTAATAAACACTCGAATATATTCCCCGAGAAAATACTCGAGAGACCGTTCGAAGTTTGCGCCTGTCCCGTTCGCGAAATTGCATGGCGATTGAAATTGCGCGGACAAAGAATTTCCCGATATTTTCGCCGTCGATGATTAAAATTCCAATGTCACGTGGTCAGGAATAACGCAGGTCGTCGGGACGCCGGCGTCGACCGAGCGCACGTCGTCCGCCGAGTACGCGAACACGTCGATGGCGATGCCGGTGCAAATGGTCGAGCAACACGTGCCACCACCTACGAAACCAAGCTCCGAGCAGTTCTTAGGGGACCTAATATCCGGGACTTATTGCTCCCGTATATTCACCGACTGCGACCGGAAGAAGTGCAGATTGCAGTCGCCTAACTTCCCCGGTCTCTATCCCCGCAATCTCACCTGTTATTA
Organism: Vollenhovia emeryi; assembly: GCF_000949405.1. Lineage (NCBI taxonomy): Eukaryota > Metazoa > Arthropoda > Insecta > Hymenoptera > Formicidae > Vollenhovia > Vollenhovia emeryi. Next base: position 780,494 of record NW_011967182.1, on the reverse strand, counting down.
CGCGGTAAGGCTCGCTTGAATTGTCACACTTGGCAAAACGTGCGGCGCTCTCATTCCACATCGTAATTGAAAGTGCATTACAGAATAATGACAGTTGTATCAGGTAATGATGCACGGAGGCAATTTTCTCTTCAAATTTATCCCGAAAATCATGTAATCGTGGGACAACGTGGCACTTTTTAACTACTTTATGAGAGTTTTTGGAAATTTTATCATACATTTTACTACACTGAGAAACAAAAAGTGTTTCTCGATAGTTTCTTTATTCAACTATATACTGCGGTCACGGCCTGTCAAACCAACATTAGTTAATTCGCATAAATTTAAAAATATTCGTATACATTTCGAATTTTGCAGGTACTCATTCTTATTATATATAAAACTAACTGGGATTCGATTACTTTGCAAGTATAACGTCAAATCAAATATTATTTCTTACGAGTATTACTCTAATCCCCCCAAAAATAAAACTCAGTTATTGTATTTGACTCGGATTTTTCAATACTAGTTCATATTGAACTTGATCGCATTTTATTAAATTGCATCACAGTGACTTTGGCCATTCTGCAGAATTTTCAACAATACGCAAAAAAAAACAAAGAAAAATAATTGGCCGCTTATTAGGGAAACACTTTTGCCGTGCCGGGCGTATCGTTAGCGTAATGTATCATCGTCCGAATTAATTTGCTCGTCGTCGAGCAGATGCGCGGCAGTGATATACGATCGACATAGTCAGACGGGGAGCCCTCCCTGGAGCCTTGACACGGCTCATATTTCTGTTTCAAGCAGACACACCTGCGGCGGAAGTCGTAAAAATGACTCGCTTCCTCTCGTATGCGGTTAACAAATTTTCGGACGGTCCCCTTCCTGCGACCATTATTTCCCCTTAGCATCTCACGGTGCCGCGCAGGTCGACCCCCTCTTCCCCCTCGTCACGTAAATCAACGCGAGCGACGAGTTTCTGACTGGTATAATTTTTTTGCACGAGAAAGATTCAAAATTGGTCAGCAGCCAAGCGCAAAGTTGCTAAACGCCGGCAAAACAAACCGGCGATATTTTTGCAAGAAATTGGAAAAGCGCCACCGAACTTTGTTTTTATCGCGAGTTTAATTAAAAAGAATAGGAGAAATTTAAAATCCTTTCCCGATTCTTCTCATTAGTCTTTTTCCCTCGCTTCGTTCCTCTTTCTTTGCTTTATTCTTTTCTTCACCAGCGCTGGTAAAGAGTCAATTCTATTTCGAAAGCTGTAATTTATCACGAGGTAAGAATCAACGGTAATAATGTCAGCGTCCTCTAAGCATACGTTATCGCGAGCAGTCGATGCCGCGAAACTAATCAACCTTCTCGATATTCAGTCTCGGAGTCGATAAACGAAATACGCGAAAGTTGTAGAATTTACGGCCTCCGTTTCGGCGCCGGAGGTGATCGTTTATTCTTTTCGTGTGCAACTAGACTAGACAGACAGACAGACAAACACTCGCGGGACCTGCACTAGATAGACTTCGATCGCGGGCGAAGCAGTCTACATCGGTGTATTTCTACCGAAAGTGCATTTTATTTCGAAACTCTGATACAACCGCTCCGATCTTTATCGCGCTCTTATCTAAACGCCGATTCCAGCAATTCGTCACGTTACCCCCCTATTAGCCCGATCGCGGAAAATAATTTTGAACTTATTGTTACGTTACATAAAATCTATGCGATTTAGTTGAATAAAGTATAGAGTTAGTTGAGCGTTGTGTCGTTCTTATAGAGAAATTATTGAATCTGCAGTCTGTTCCCCAAAAAAGTATAGGGTATAATTTCTATATATTCATATGAACATTTTTGCTTAAAATGACCGATACTATCACCTCCCAGAATATTGACCTTCCCTCCTGGTACACTCTGTACAGAATAAGTAACATTTTTGGAAAGAAAAATTCTGACACGAAAGTGAGTAAGGGAAAAAGAAAAGAGTTAAAATCGATGCTAATATTCGGCGTGCAAGGTCGTGCAGCACCTACACCTACAACAAATTTACATTTATATTTGAATTTCCGCGATGCCGCCGAGGGAATATAAATGAAATCATGGCTGCGCCGTGCATATATGCAACACACGGGGCGCATTTAAAGATTAGAATAAGAAATTCTATGCGGGAAGAATACACTTTGAATAAAGGATACGAACAGATCGATTCATATCTCGCGTAGGTGAGACAGCACGAGGTGCCGGCGGGCAAGCACGCCTTAATACACGTGAAACAGCCCCGGGGCCAATTGGTGGCTGTAAGGGCGCGACCAGCGACTCAGGCCGAGGCGCCACCCCGAGAACTGCGTCTCTGGCAGGATTGCGACGTCGTTCAGGTACGTAAAGCTACCGCGAAAATTGGATTAGCTGTTATAAATTCGAGACAGAAACAGAGAAAGAGCGAACGTAGCGCCGGGCAACGTGACCGGTCTGCCAAGCAGCCGCGCGCCGCCTTTGCATAGTGATGCTCCTGCGAGAGAAAGAAACTTTCAGCTTTGCATTCTTTGCCGCGGTCGGAGCGAAAACCGCAGACATTTCTGCCGCCGGTGGACCAAGTCGAGCGCGCAATCGCGAATCAAAGAATTAAACGCAGCCATACAAGTTTAACCAAACACCCCCGGCAGCGATTTATTCCGGGCGAGGACTCTGTGAGGTTTCCTCCCCCGTTTCTCCTACGTTGGATCTCCGATACCTTTCGGAGTCGCCCAACATTTTCCGAATGATATTATTGGCGCGTTTGTCACAATCGCATTATTTTTAAGTATAGCATTCGGCGATTAACGAAATTGCTCTTCAACGTTAAACTCCGGCGTAATCCGATAAGGATGTATTGTTGTAATAACTTGACTCGCTTGTTCTGATAACTTAACGAATTAAACGTCGTTACGAAAGTCCAGGTCCATCTTCGCGGGTAGAAACTTGGTCTGTGCGCGAAACTTTATCGTCGAATTATGCTTATCATCTATTCCTCTGAGATAGAGAAATTTGTCTTTATAGGACTACGTAACAGTGTATGACGGATACACCACCAGGGAGCCAGTGATCCTAAAATTTTGTGGCGGCGGGGAGCCGGTGCCGGAGGCCATCAGCAGCGGCCCGGAAATCCTCGTGGAGTTTACTACCTCTCCTTACGGCACCTTCTTACACCCGACGCCGCCCCATTCCCTGCATGGGTTTCAATTAGAAGTGCAAGTACGTGAGGAAGCTCTTCCCATAAATTGCATAATGGCCACCTTAATTAATGTCTAACGTGTCCGTTCCCACTTAATCACCCATAAAATTCAGCCGCTTTAGATTTGCGCAAGCACAACGCGCCTTGAAGAGACAGAAAGTAATTCGCGTCGAAACTCTTTAACGCGGACATTTTCGTCCACGTGTACACTTTTAATCGATCGCACCCATTATCGCTCCATCAAAGTAACGAAATAACGAGGGGGGGAAAAATTTCTCCCGCGTACCGAGAAAAAAAAAGCAAACGACGGGTAATCTTGTTATATTTCTAGCGGCGCAGACCCTCACTTTTGCAAGACCGAGATAAATCATTGTTATCCCCGTATTACCGAAAAGCGAGAATGGTTTCGATACTCATTTCACCTCGTTGGCCGCGCATGAAATCCAACGGGTTGCCGCTCGCGGGGCAGAAACAACGATATCACCGACATTCGTGTTATCCCGTATAAAATTGCCTAACGACACACCGCAGCGAATGCATTCGCATCAGATAGAACCGCAGACACGCGATCGCGAGCCCGAGCAATTCGGACTCACCCCTGCCGGGAGGGTGAGCCGGCGACGCGAAGCCCGACCCTGCCGAGACCCCTGCACGCAACGCGAATCGGCTTCCAGGTCACGTTCGTGGACGTCGAATCACCGACCTACGCCAAGAACAAACGCTGCGAGTTCTGGCTGAGGGGCACCGGCGGCGGCATCCTGGCGTCGCCCCGTCACTCACTGCCGAGGAACAGCACCTGCCTCTACCATCTTCGCGGCGCCGGTCCCACCTTGCCGAGTCCGACGCCGCCGCGCCCGTTACCCAAGTTCCCGGAGCAGAGACCCGGCACCGTGTGGAGGAGACCGACTCCTCGGCCGCCGGAGCCGCAATTCCGCGTATGGCTGTCTATCCTCAAGTTTCACGTGGGCACCAGTCTGTCTAGCACCGACGAGGACTGCTCGACGACGCTGATGGTCTGGGACGGCGAGATGATGCCGCTGTCGGAATGCAACGACGTCGCCTGGTAAATGGCGCTAGGCCGTGGGGTCAACTTACTCTCTCTCGTTTTGTTTCATTGTTTTTCGCTCACTCACTTTTCACCGGATTCTCACTTTAACACACACTCATGTGTGAACCGCGAGGTGAAAGGATTCTTGTGCAAATTTCACATAAAAATAAACGCTTCGTTCAAGATTGCAAATCCCAGTCTTTCATTGCTATAAGCAACTCCAACTTACAGGCCGGCCTGTAGCTCGATGAGTTTTAATCAGGGATAGGAAAGTTACTTTTTTAAGCTACCGTTATAGTTACTGATTTTCAAAAGTAACTCGTTATCGCTACCGATACGTAAAAAAACGAATGATACGTTGTTTTTTCCGTTGAAAATCAGATAAACTAAAACATCTATTTTTTACTAACAAAGATATTAATAAAACAGTCTTTTATTTTAAAGTTGTGTAAAATTTAAACCGCTCAAAATGTAGATAGACAATTTTGACTTGAAATGAAAAGTATCAATATAGCTAAAGTTTTTTATCGTACTCTCAATTTTTGTTATCAAATTTTCAACGTAATAATTTTAAACTTATCTTCAATATAACCCACGAAAATAATAGATTATGAATATCGCTCGATATTCATCGGATGTATCCGTAATTTAATTGGAAACGTAATCAGAAAAATTAACCATCGGAAACACTATTTAATTGGTTGATCCGATGGAAATTTTTCTCAGTGTGGTTTTAATCTTGACTATTAAAGGAGCATCTTATTTTATTTCAACGTCAAGAGAACTGAAGTCTCTCAATTATCTTAGAGATTATCTCGTTTTCTTTGATCATTAAATTGTCAATTGATTATATTATAACGGTCTCTGTTCTTTCTTACTCATTCATTAATATTGATTTTACAAGCTTCGAGAATTTCCTTTATTACCAAGTAGAACGTTTATAAAAGGGAGATCTAACCAGGGATCTAACATTTGTTTCAGCGAAAAAGAACGTCAGCGTTACGCTGAAAGAATGGGCGACCCGATTCAACCCGTTCTTGCGCGTCCCTCGAGCAATACCACGTTGCTGGCGAGATATTGCAAGGACAAAGTACCGAAGACCTGCGATCATGCCATCCTGCAGAACACCAGTCGTCCGTGCTCTTTGGTGGAAAGCTTTGTTTCCTCTGGCAGCAGTCTAACCATAGAGATGCGCATGATCGAGTCGACTGCCCTCAGGTAATTTGTTGACTTTTATCGCGGCATTCCGTAAATCCCTTTCATTATCGCTTAAATATACAAATAATATCCTACTGTATTTATTTTACCGCGGAAGAATAATTGGATTATCCAAGAAATTCTAAGCTAAAAACGTATCCTTAAACTGGCGAAAGTGAAATTAATATCCGTGTTAAGGTATCGTTTATATCCTAGTTTAGTCTTACAATTAGTCAGATTCGTTAGTCTACTTGAAACTTTTAATACCCATTTGGAAAGTTATGTAATTTCCATAGCTTACATTCCTTAATTAATCGCGCCCTAAAAGTTCGAGCTAACAATAAGCGACAGGCATATAAACGCGGACAAAGTAAGTGACAAATAATGCGATGTATTGACAAATTGCTTTCATCGAGGAATTATTTCGCTGTATATATATCGAAGATTATTGGAAAGTCTTTTATTATGAGATAGGTTTCCAATATGAGGTAGCAGTCTTTCTACGCCCAAATTTAATCACAAGTCTTTTTTCGCAACGATTACACAATCTAACAATGAATTTTCCACTAAACAGACTTCGCTCCAAGAGCAATAACGACTAACAACTCATTGTAGACCGAGCCTAATAAACAACTCCTCGACGGCCGCACCTAGCAGTGCACTTTAATTAGATGGCGGGCCCGGCTAAGACAGCGATTTTTAATCATTAATAACTCGGTTAACTATTGCGAAAATTGCAAAATGGTAGAGGACTTTTCAACTCCGTCTAGTCCGCTCTATCCGTAGATAAGAGGTGAGGCGGGTATCACATAACACCCTGTATATATATCAGTTACTTTCTCGTACCTAGAAAATTGTTGCTGCGGTTGCGAGATCATTTCTTTCCCAACGAAATTCGAAGGATATCCGCGAAACGTACCCATCCTCGGATGTCGCTCCGTTTCAGTCGAGAAACTGATCAAGTAAAGGGGCGTTAATGGATATCCCCCCGAAAAATCTCACGGGGATATATCGGCGATTCGTATCGGCGAATAGTGGAGCGCACAAGAGGCGCCAACCCGCGCGTGTCGTAATCTCGCGATTCATCCGATTCGCTCGCAACACCGTCGGATCCGAACCGCCGCACCGCGCCAGAGTGTTACAGGCGAAGTACAGCGGGAACGTTTTATGGAAGTACGACGCGCAATATCTGCCACGGTAGCGCGTTTCATTCGCTCGCCACCGCGCGATACCTTTCTCTTTCTCTCTTTCTCCTCCACCTGCGATATAGATTATTCATGAAGGATCCTCTCGCTTCTCCCGTTCCTTCCCTCGCGCCGGGAAGATAGCGGGATTCAGAAGGATGTCGAGACACGCGGCCTCCACATCCCATTTGCTTAATTTTATACGCGGTTCTTCCCGCACCGCCTCCCCTTCCCACCCCGACGCCGCGGAAGGTGTTACATTTATCTCTTGATTCGTTGCTCCGCAAATATAAAAATTATTTAAATGAACTCGCGTGTCGCGAATGGGAAAAGGCGAATTTTGCCAACGCGAAGAGACCGCGGACTTTGCCTTGAAAAACTTGAGGCGCGCCTCCCGTATAGAAACACCCTTATAAAAATGTAAGCGAAGTAATTACTAGAAAATCACTGCACATCAATAACTTCTAATAATTCAATTGCTGAAACTCGAGTAATTGCCCAGTGCTTTTTCCAAGCTGTTACATTTCCGTAAGGGCATTTGCCGTACCAATTTCTGCTGCGCGCTCACCACGTCGCTCCACGCGCTGTGCGTCCATTCATGAATGTTAATCTAAACAATGAATTAATATGCTTCGTCCGCCTCATTGAAAGAGTGCGTTCGGATGTTCGAATGTTTTGCGTTCGGATAATTAATTTACAAACCCGGGGGAGGGGTAGAAGGGGAAAAAGAGCGGACAATCTGAGAGCCAGTCCAATATTATTAAAAATGAGAAGAATCAAGCGCAATACCCGCGCGTGTGTATGGTACACCGTAGAAATGTTCACCTCTGCTAATCGAATCGCGATTACATCGGTCTTTGTGGCGTTAATCGGCGGAGCGTTTGCGTCTGTCGCCCCCGTTGTTCTCTCCGTCGTGTTCCACGCACGATAATTCCCGACGATCCCTCGCAACGCAGGCGAAAATCTAGATCTAGGCGTTATTCGCCGATGAATAATTAAAAGTCGGCTTTTTCCACGGCGCTCCCAGGCTGCGGGTGACACACTCCGGTTCACATTTCGCACGCGTTACATCCGTTTATCACCCCACGTCCGGGAGTATCCGCCTGTCGTCGTCACCGTCGTCGTCGTCGTCGTCGTCGTCCCCTCCCCCCTTCCCATCTTTTTTCCCCTCGCGCACGTGCCTATCGGCCGTGTGGACGCGAGGTGTTCGGGCGTGATAGCCCGGCGATGAGTGACGTGCAATGCGGATGCATCGCACGGTCTAGTTAATCCTTTCCGCGCGAGCTAAAGCCTACCGGCGCGGCGCACGACGCTTTATAATAAGCTCGAACCGGGTTTAATAACATCCCCGCGACCGGCCGGCCGGTGCAACGTCTCCCTTCAGAGCCCACCGCCTTTCACAATCCGCTGGGGGTTCGTCGATCTTCATCGGTGCACCGAACCCGCCGGACAGCGGCACGTATCGACCCTCTCTTGTTGTTGTTACGTAAACACAGTCCCGCACGTGCCTCGCCATCGTCCCCGTACCCACGGAAAAGATTTCCTGATCCGATGCTGTTACACTTCGATCTGTCATAACGCGGGAGCGACATAGTGACAATCGCATTTATTGTTGAGAAAGAGATATTTTAATTTTTTAAGGCGACGCGTCGCACGCTTTTTCGCCGGAAAACAAAGCATGAAAATCGCTTCCAACTTTTCTCGAAAACGGTTTTACAGAATTGTTTGAAACTTCTACAGTCGACGTCCGATTGATAGAGGAACAAAGCGGTTCTTCGCATTTTTCCTCATTTTGAAAAGAAAAATTGCAGTTTCATTTATCATATAAAATCTCTGTAATTTATTTTTTAATCAGGAAAAACGCAGAGAACCACTTTGTTCCTCTATCAATCGGACGTAGACTATAAAAATTTCAAGTCATTCTGTAAGACTATTTTCGAGATAAATTGGAAGCGGTTTTCACGATTTCTTTATCGGCGAAATTTCCAAATCTTAGAATAAAGTGACGTTGGTGCATGCAAGGTATATTTTCCCCAAGGATAAGACCGCGTTAAGATTCGAAAGCAAAGAATATACGTGTATGTACAAGTCTTCTATCGCTCGTCTATTTGTTTCACGGATTAATATAATAAATACAAACTTATATTTCTTTCTGTGTAATTTAACAAATCTACTTTTTCCTCCTATGCTCTAACGCGAATTAATTAGCTCGTGTCGCGCTTTTCTTCCAGACCCGTAAACTTCCGCGCTCTGTACGAATTCGTGGATCTTCACCAGGACGGCGATCCTTACGGCAGCGGACCGTGTTCCCGCATTTTCTACAGTCGGAATCGAGACCATTATCCAGATCGTAAATTCCAGGGGCCGCGCGACATATTCCTGTACGGTCGCGGAGGGTCAAAGAACATAAGGTAAGAACGCGGCCGTGTTCATTATTACGATAGCAAATTAGAGAGATATCTCTGAGAGCGAGGGGTAAACCGCTGGCCAAAATGTACACCAATGCCCACTCTAAAAAACTGATCACTAACTGATGGATAACTGATCATTGTAACTGATGTTTGTTCAATGCACTGCGCTACTAGGCTAGTGCCCAGTGGATGTTACTTTATTATCTTATTTTATCTTATTTTATCTTTTTAGATTTTTAGAATGCCCCAGCAAGATCAAATAACACCCACTAATGCCCAAAAAATGCCTAGTAATGCCCGAAAGTTGTACACCACAATGTCCCCAGCGGTTTTTATCCCTCGTCTGATTGTGAGAGGGAAGAACATTCCATGTCTTGAATTTTCTTATCGAAAACACGCGTTGCTGTTCGAGATTTCCGATTCATTTCGACAGTCAGTATTAAGTAGATCTGGTTTATGATGAATTTTATAATATAATTATGTAATAACTACGTCGGTATACAATATCATTTATTATAATTGCCCATTCGCTGATAGCGGTGCAGTGACAGTTCGATATTACGGCAGTTTATCGTCCGCGATGGGATTACATATCGGAATACCGTCGTGAAAGCTAATGCAAACGATATAACGGCGCGATTACGACATCGTCAACTCGTTATCATTCGTCAATTCGCGACGACCTATTATTAACAGGCCTATTATTAACAAACCATTGCGTCGTAAATCCTCTTGTCGTAAAATACACTAGTCTTCCCTATCTCCCTTTCGCGATCGACGAACGGCGTACCGCGAAACTGAAAAGACGAGGTCAGGCTCGCATACGCCACACGCTAAACGGCAATTAGAAACGTATGTACGAGTACATCATCAAGTGCATCACGTTAAACGGGTATAAGCTTTACCACTTGTATCAGGTACTCTCGTTGTGGAAAAATTACGCGCGATATGTGCGACGTATCGATAGCACAGCTTCATTCATAAATAGTCGAGTCTCGAGATTGTCAGAATCGGAAGACCTAATTTTTTCAGATTCCAAGAATTGTGTAAGATGCAATTTTCTCTTAAAATTTATCCCGAAAATCATGCACCGAGAAAAATTTCCATTGGATAAACCAATTAAATAGTGTTTCCGATGGTTAATTTTTCCGATTAAATTATGTATGTACAATACATATCCGATGAAATTTGATTGAAAACCGATCATAATTCGGATATACAATTTAATCGAATATGTTCGTTTGTTATTATATAATTGGATTATCCGATTATATATTTAATCGGATATTTTTCTCAATGTGGGATCGTGGGACAAGACGGCATTTTGAAGAACTTTATGACAGTTTTTTGAAACTTCACCATGCATTTTACTAGCAATAGAAGCCTTTGTAAATAAATTACACACGGAGAGAATTTTCTTTTAAAATTTATCCTGAAAATATAATCGTGGGACATGGCGTTTCGAAGAACGTTTATGAGAGTTTCTTGCGCGAGAGCTTTGCGCGCGCAGTTTGTAGTTGAGCATTGTATACCTTCAAGAATTTGTATACTTGCAAAGAAGGTATTGTATGCGCAATGTTCATTTAAAATAAAAGGTAATTTATAACTCACTGATACGATCCGCAAGAGCAGAGTTGTACATCGTCAAGTATATACGTTAAACTGTAAAAATACAAAGACGTATATGATTATTATAGAATAATTGTATAAAATTGATATTATTTTATTAAATATATTTTACATTTTTCAAAATAGGTATTTATTAAAATAATTATAGAATATTAAAAAAGTCTTTCTTTTAAATATAAACTCACAAAATTTTATACTTTCGTTTTGCAACACTTATTCGAATCCTCGCTCGAATCGTTCGAATAAATAAAACAAGAACAGAGAACAGATGCTTTATTTTGCACAAGTAGCAAATGGTATCAAAAATTAAGACACTTACCTCACCAATTCTCAGCCTTTGCCCGATGCCCGCTGGGCCTGCTCCTCCTCTCAGATTTCCTTGTTGCACTCACACACTCACTCGCGAAAATCATCGATCGCGCGAAATTTCCGGCACTCCCGTATGCGATGTGAAATACCGCGAAACGCACCAAATATTATTAACAAGTTGCATTTTTTATTCGGAGAGAGTAGGATAATAATGGATAAATCATTGGTAAATTAGCGATATAAAACGCAACGCGAGCATCGGAATCCAAGCATAATCTGCGGTAAAGTAGTTATTAGTCCGCAACGAAACGATATTTTATAATATTTATTGTCATTCAATCTAATCCTCGAAGTGAATTATATGAACGAAACAGCGATAAATAGTTGTCATTAATTGCTATTGCAATTAATGCCTGTTCGAGTCGTGAAGAACGACAGAGCGAGTTACAGCGCGAACGCCGAAGTTCGTACAAATGTCTTTCTCTTTTCCCGAAAATAAAACAGAAACTGAATAATTAATGAAGCAACGTTACTTGTTACTGATAGAGGTGTACGAATCAATAGCGTTTCAGCCTTACATTCATCGCGATCGAGTCTTGGAAACCGATAACGCAAAAGTAATACGACGCACGGAGCGACTCGCGCCACTGCTTGCCGGCCCGACGTTCGGCGAGCGAGTGAGACGCAGCGACCTTCAGTACACGCAAAAACATCATACGTCACCGCGCCGAGTGAAAAACAACAAAAAAACGTTGAGAATTCGTTGGCCCGTCTACGTAATGGAAAATTCTGTACTTAATAATATTTTACATTACTTTATTCCGCGATTGTTACTACGTTTTGCGTATTATTCCGCGGACTTAGGCCTGGTTGCACCAACGTCGCTTAGATTTAACTTTAGCTTATTTCACTCTTTGTCTCTTTCTAAGGGAAACAGTTGGAAAGCGACAAAGAGTGAATTAAGCTACAGTTAAAATTACGTGACGTTGGTGCAACCGGGCCTTATTGGTATTGATTAAATTAACGATTAATTCTGTTCAATCGAGAAAATGTTTCGAAACAAAAATCGTTGTTACGTGAATTCTAATTACTAAGATTAGAGATTTTACTTCAATAGTTGATGCATATCAATGTATATTACTAATTGCAAATCTTCATTTATTATGAGCAAAAATTATGGAATTATTTACTTTTATATTAATTTAAATTAGTATTAAATACTTTATTGGAAACAGCATTGCGCGCGCTATTTGGTTTTAATTTATATTTATTCGTGATCTTCTTCACACATTAAGAGTTTTTTAATGTGAAGAGGACGTAATCTGACGTTGACACTCTGTCAAAATACATCTTACATGATTCCCGCACTGACAGCTACTCGCAATAGAAAGCCAAGCGAGAAAATCAGCTCGCGGAACACAGCGTCAATAATTAAATCTCTTATATACCTTTTTAAAAAGATTAGTTATTGTTGTATCTCATTAGAACAATAAGAATTTCTTTCATTCTCCTACACTCAATTAGATATTTAACTTTAACTTCTTTTTCTTTAACTTTTGGTTTAGTCTCTAACTTTCTTTAAGTATATTTTTACACAACTGTCAAAATTCAGATGCGAGCTAAAGCATGACACGAATCTAAAAGAGAAGTGAAGCATATCGTACTTCGAGAAAACCAATTGGCATCGCGAAAAAGAGGTGTCGACTGTACGATATTAACGACATTCACGCCGGTAACATCTCTTTTTTTAGAAAGGGAACATTTTACTGATAAAATGTACGGGAAAATTTCAAAAAACTGTCATAAAATTCTTTGAAATGCCACGTTGTCCCACGATTACATGATTTTCAGGATAAATTTTCCAAGAAAATTCGCTCCGCGCGTAATTTATTTACAATGGCTTCTATTTTCAATGATTCGTCCCGCGCGATTTCCACCTGTCGCGATCTGAATGGAATGATTTCGCGAATCCCGAGCGTCTTTTCGCGAGAACTTTATTGTACGTCGCCCAGACGCATCTCACCGAGATGTGTGCGGCAAAACGCGGAGCACGCATCTATGAAAGGTACGTACACATATACCCGGTCTTTGACGGTCTCCGTACGGCACTATCGCGCGCGTTCCTTTACTACCATCCGCAGAATCGAATCTTGCACAATTCCGATAAAATATCAGTTAGATGCGGCTTTACGACAATCGTAAAATGAAGTTCGCGCCGTTAAACCGAGATCTTCTTGCCAGCAAATCAGAATTTCTGTCGTAACATTCGGCAAGACACGGCTGCGTTTTCAGCTTACTCGTCACTTCTGTTACATAGCGCTTTAGAAATGTATCGCAGTGCCAGCTGTAACAAAAGAATTGTCCGATACCAGAAGATAAATTTACGCGACTAAATTTCCTAAATAAAAAATTTCACGCAGATAAACTCGCTCGCCGAGCCGCTAAATCATTTCCGTATTAGTTGACGGTAAAATCGATTTTATTTGGTCTTTTTAATACCGCTACTTGCACTCGCCGAGAGATTCATTTCCCCATCTAAGTAATGAAAGGCAGGAATGTTCTCCGGCGGGATAATCCAACCGCGATATCCGAAAAGAGACTGGGAAACGCGGCAATGATGGCTGCACGTTGCCATGATCCACTCCTAGGATCACTTCGGCCGCTTTCCGATTAACGAGCGTACAACCTTCGACGCTCCTCGTAATCTTCCCGCGGTATCGATCACTGAACCGGGCTCCTTTGCCTGGCCGGCGAGGCGTGTAGATTCGATTAAGTGCTGAAAGTGCAGGCCAGAACTGGTTTTGCAGCTGCGTGTACCGCTTCGAGGGAGAACATGACGAGGTGGTGAAACTGAGGTTCAACAAGCTCCTCAATGGGAATCGCACCTGCCGCAGCGTCGGCAACTCCGATTTCAATAGGCTGCTCTGTGTCGACTCCGAGAACTTCTCGGTTAAGGTGCGTAATTGAAACTTGCGGTAATTGCAATTAGTCCCGCGCCAAACCTATTGTGCGATCTATTGCCCTCGTGCGAAAATTAAATTTTGCCATCGGTATGCGTCATTGGACCCATTTATTCGAGCGCTCCGCATCGCGAAACGTACGCGAAAAGGAAAGGGGAAGTTTTGTATCGCGTTGAACACTTGGAGCAATGCTTTCGATGAATTATCTTGAAGACGCTAAGCTGGAAAATGATCATCAGCGACAGAACTTACGGATACAATGGAAGTTATATGGAAGCACTAACAGGTGGCTTTGGTCGAGTAATTAACGGTGGCTTTGCGATAGCAAGTACCAGCAATCTCCGAATCCAAGCACGGTAGATCGAAGTGAACCGACAGGCTTCAAAGTTTCTAAATAGTCGATACCGGCGCGAATCAGACTCGGGTACGTACCGCGCGATCGACCTTATTAACTCGATATTTAATCAAGCGAGTACGAGATTGAATACGGAACGTGGTGTTAGAATCGCAAATTCAACTTGCCGGTTCGAGATTTCATTTTCGAGGATACCCATCGGGCTCTGATTTCCACTGCGAAGCATTTTTCGGGGGAAAAAACGAGAGGCTTATCGAAAATCGTTTTTTCAGCCGCGAAACATATTGATAAAAAAACAATAGACGATAAATTGAAAGTACTATTTCGAGGATTAAGTCGGTCAGAGGCGTCTCTCTACTGTCTGTTTACAGGTGCTCGATTTACCCTGGCCAAATGCGCCGCCCATCCAGCGAGATTGTCTCTGCTCGAATCGATCGCTACCCATCAATATCAAATCTACCTCTAATATCGCCGAGGTACATTTCGCCGTTCTATCCATGGACGCCTTGGATGATTACAACAATCTCTTCTTCGAGGGCACCTGGGACTTCGTCAAGACGACGCCTTGCATGCAGAAACGTAGAGTCAGGGGGCCGTCCGGCGAAATTAAATACACGCCACCGATCGACGATGACGAGGTAAACGTGGGAAGCTTTGCATGCAGGGCCGTTAAAAGCCGTCGTCTAATTTTTATCCGTTGATCTGAAAGGGGGAAAAAAACGGAAAGTATTTGCAAAAAGATAAATCACGTCCGAAAGGGACCATTTTGCGACACATGGAAGAGGTTTTCATTATGTCAAGTAACATAGTTTGGTTTTTGCTATAATTGATCGTGTAATTTTTCGAAAATGAGATTTCAGTTTTTAAAAACGTCGAAATAGAATCACGAGGGATATTTCAGATCGGACGTTTTAATAACCGATTTTTAAATGTCTATCTCGGTTATACTTCATCCCGACGCTTCTCTTCACCGGCAGAAAAATTGCGAGAACCAGCCGTGGCTGATCGATCCCGGCCCGGGGCAGTATTTATACGTGAAAATGGACGGTATAATCGTATCGAACAGCACCAAGTGCGCGACCAAGAATCGCATCATCGTGCATACGGGCGGCGCGATTCACGTGTCGGTGTGCCCGAGACCACCTGCTGACGTGAGGCACCACGTGGTCGAGGTGTTCAGCGACGGTTGGGCCGTCAGCAGCAACGCGATGATCCTCGCGCCGGGACAGGATCCGATCCGGACCATCGCCGTGGAGTTCATCGTGAAAGAGCCAGCAGCTTCCTACACGGTCACGTGGCTCGAGCTCACCCGAAGGTTCGTAGCGACGGCATTTCTACGGGAATAAAATGGAGAAAGGAAGGGGTACGAAACGAAAAGTCCCCGATATACCCGATATTATGTCAATTACAAGTATTACTGGAACTACTGGAAGTGCTCCTGATAACGGGGCACGGTAAAGACCGTAATTAATAGAGTCTTTATGAACGCGACCTCCGTAAAGAGAGGGAGAGAGAGAGAGAGAGAAAAAACGAAACCTTCATTAAACTTAGCCGTAATTTATCTATAACTTTCGCAATCTCTCGCGCGGAATAATTAATCTCGTAGAAACGAAGATTGTCTTAATAGATTCACGCGGGTGTATCTGCATCTCTCCCGGAAAGTTGCAAAGACCCCTCGCTAACTTACTATACGTGAAATGTATAGCTAAAGTTTCCCAACGTTTAGTCCGCTACAAATGCTCTTGATAATTGATAACCCCAAGTCTACGGGGAAAAATACGCGATAGGACACTGCCAGAAATTCTACGAAGCATTATATGAACTATCGAGAATGAAGGTTCTTCGTTAACACATTGCTAAACAGCAAACTAATAAGAATAATTGCAAATCTTCCTTTTCCCTTCGATAAGTCGATCTGAGGTCTGGAGTCGCGCTGCTAGCTTATTGTTCCTGCTTTATTCAGTAAAAAGGCAAGCGAGAAAGGTATCGAGTGTGAACCTGGAGATGGTTCAAGGGGAACACTATCGAACTGAAACTCACCAATTTGCATCACACTTTTTTCTGAGTCAGTTCGACTCTGCTAGAGTCGAATATAGGAGTTCGTGCTTAATCACGTAAATACGAGAGGCTCTTATGCACGGAGAGAATTTTAAATTCAGAAGGATATTACTGGCCTCCGGTAGGGTCGAACTAACGCGGAAAAAAGTTAGGTGCGAATCGGTGAGTTCCAGTTCAATGTCCCTTCAGAGTCGGAAGAATAAACGGAAAGATCTCCCAGGTTCGAAACCTGGTTTCGTCCTCCCCCGTTATTTTTCCCGTACGGAAGTTATAATATTACGTCTTAGCGCCCACCTCCCGGAAGATACATCTTTACTTATTATTATTCATGCCAGGGGATCTCGTGCGCTTTCTGATTTACAGCCGCGTAAAGGTACAATGGCTCATGATGGACCGTTCGAGAGCACCACTCGGGTGTCTCTCTGGAAAACACTTTAATTAATATCCAACGACCCGTCCTCGATTAAGCGGTTGTCGGGCGGGAACGGGGGAAGGGGGGGGGGAGGAGGAGGAGGAGGGACCGGCCGACGAGGAAAGCTGCGTTCGTTACGCAGCGCGGAACAATGTGACTCTATCGATCCTTGCTCTGACCCGCAGACCGTCGGTGACGTCAACGGCGGGCCTACAAATGTCGCGGGACTGCGAGCAGCGGTGCCCGGAGCTGGACGCCTGCATAAACGCCTCGTTGTGGTGCGACGGGGTGTCCCACTGCCCGTCCGGCTACGACGAGGCCCTCACGCACTGCTCCGTGCTGCTGCAGCTGCCGCCGCTGCAGCTGGCTCTGGGCGCGCTCGTCATCCTCACCGTCCTCGGTGTCTCCTGCTTCATTGTCTGGCGGGCCTGCCGGCGGCGCGGCCGCCGCTCGATATCCCAGCACCGTCTGAAGAGCATCTCCTCCGAGACGGCGATAATCGACGGGAAGGAAGTGATATGCTGACACAGCGACAGTTCTGTGCGTTACGTCGAGGTCGACCGGGTCACCACTGTGTGACGATCGCCGTCGTCCACGTGGCCGTCGTCGGCGCGGCTCCCGGCGATCCTCCGCGGATCAGCGGCCGGCCTCTACTCGGCCCTGCTCTCCTGAACGAGTCGCCGGGTCGGCCGTCGCTGGAGGATCTGCGGCACCGCCTCCGCGTAACGCGCAGAACTGTCGTGTGCGAGAGATTCGGGACGTTAGGTGGGAAGACCGGAGCTCATCCATAATCGGGAAAGCGCGTTCGATGCTCGATGACTCGATGGCGAGTTGGAGAACGCCTCTTTTTTTTCTTTCTTTGTCGAACGAACGCTTTCGTTCCCGGTCGGTCGACGGACCGATGGGTCTCGTTTTAAATTCAGAGAATAATGACAGGTGAGTTGGAGGCGAGAGAGTCGGGCGATCTGATTACAGGGGGACGTCGCGAATTGTAAAGCAGCGACTGGGACGTGCTCGGGGTCGCAAGCGTCGACGGTGTCCCACCCGGTGTCGGGATGCAATAGCGCCAAGTAAAACGTGTAACGGCGGATTAATTCGGCGACGTGGCGTGACGTTTGCGCGTAACTTTTCATCGAGGACACGACACGCGGCGCGCGCGCGGTCCTCCACGTCTACTTTTTTAAATAAACTTTCGTAACGATATACTGCCATGTTTCCTTCAATTTTAAGAGACTGACGCGTCTTGTAAAATGAGAAAAGGAATCGTTTGGAATTGAAGTATCCCGAGACACTTGTTTCTCACTGTCAATTTTTAGCGGACGCGTGAGAGTCTAGACCGTCGCGATCGAGTTTTCGCCCAAGTCTCGATCGCACCTCGCAGACATCGAAATAATCACTGCCGCGATAACCGGCGGGCACCGGAAGCTCTCGAGTTCCCTGATACTTTCGTTATCTTCGCGCGCAAGATCTTATTATTCTCGCGCGAAGCCTTATTACTTCTCCAAGTACCGTTACACGTCCCATCCACGCGAAAGTTTTAATGATTCCCCGTCGAGCTGCCCGAAAGTCATCTCGAAACGAGGAGAGAAAAAAGAAAGAGAGAGGAGAGCGTAACGTAAGCTACAGAACTAAAGTGCGAACTACTTTAACGAGGACAATAAGTAATAAAATCCTAGTAGTATGTTGCTATTATGATAGAACGGCTTGGTGACGATCGGACGACGCTGCGCCTTGATCGAACCTCGACGATTAGCGCGGCCGAGGAATCGCCGCGTTTTGGCGCAATGCCGAGAACGCTGTAAAGCACACGATGCGACGGGGCAGGTCGATAATGCGAGTTGTTGGCCAATTATAGCGAATTATTATAAGCCGATGAGTTTCATCTTAACCGCGTTTTAACAGTCGAGAGTCCGGCGCACCTCCAATTCAATTAGAGACGGTAATTAACGGACGTTAATGCGACCGCCCCGGCGTCGTCTTATCTCATTTACCGATACCACCTACACGGAGAGAGTTTTTTCGTCAAATTTATCCTGAAAATCATGTAATTGTGGGACAACGTGGCATTTTGAACAACTTTATGAGAGTTTTGAAAATTCTACCATCTATCAGTAAAATGTATACTAATTGTGAGTATAATTGTTAGTAGAACGTGTATGGTAAAATTTCAAAAAACTCTCATAAAATTTTTCGAAACGCCATGTATACATTTTACTGGTAGAACGTATGGTAAAATTTCAAAAACCTCTCATAAAGTTGTTCGAAATGCCATGTTGTCCCACCATTACATGATTTTCAGGATAAATTTCAAGAAAAATTTCTTCTCGCGTAGCACAAAACTATCTCGCATTAGAGCCGCGTACATTTTGTCCAATTAACAGGCATGCAAAGTATTTATATTTGATATTACACAAGAGACGTCTCGCCTGCTCTTCTCGAGATAACGCTCGAGCGATCGAGCAGCGAAACGGATCTTCGCATCGACGATGATTAATTAGCCAAGGCGCCACGTCGGTCCGATCGACACGTCTCGATTAATTAAGGAACACCTCGTTCGGGGATCCGAGACATCGAGCGTCGCGCGCAACGTGTTAGCGCTAAAGACATTAGTTCTTCTTGAGAATAAGAGTAGACAAGCAATTTTAGAGCCGAGCGAGCTCCTCCTCGTCTCGTCTCGCGCTCCGTACTTTTCCTTTTTCCTTGTTTTTTTTTCCTGGGCGCGCGTGACGTACTCGCACAGAGAGATTGTCTGTAAGATAGATAGATGAGAATGGTCGACGCGCACAAGTCGTCGCGACGTTACTAGACGAATCAAGACGTCGATCGAGAGAGATGTTAAATATTTCACGCAATGTGACGTGCTATATTGCGGCCGTGGTGACGCGAGAAACTTCAACGTTACCACCTATCGTTTACTGCCAAAAGTAGTCGATTATACCTCGCCGACAGCGAATAAAAGTTTCGAATTACATTTACATGCGTCATACGAATGTATTACCAGTTACATGTGTTCGGTATTGTTAATAGGATCCGATCGGTTTACAGCAGACCGTTTCATTGCGCTGACTGTTATTGTTTCGTAAAAAAAAAACAACAAAAACTATAGAGAGAGAAAAGCGGTACCGGATTAATCACGAGGATTTCCTTTTCGTATCATGGCCGCAGACTTCTTCCGGACGTCGGACGTCTGCATTGCGCTCGGGTCGCGCCTCGACGCGAGCGAGTGCGAAGAGAACTTGGCTGAATTTCCAATTGGTCGAGTAGGCTCGAAAGATCCCGACGAGTTCTAGAAAAATTCTGAGTTGTGGATGGGAAATACCCTGATGGGGAATGCGTTTTTTACCGATCGACGAGCTCGCATCGAGGCGCGGCCTCGGCCGACGAGGGGAAAATTTCAGCTAGAGATACTGACCAAGTTTAAAGCGATAGCCGACTTTAGGCCAACTTAATTATTCATCTTAGCGATACCACGACAGAGGGTGGCGGTGGATAATATGTAGACTTCAGTAGCCTGAAATTATGTGATAATATATAAATGCTGTTTTCCTCGGAGCTGTGCTCCGACATTATTGTTACGCCGGGCGAGCGGTGTCTACCGGACGGTTGTTGAACGCTCGCTGTCAACATTCTGAGAGGCTCCGCTTCCTTCCTCTCGTTATACGAAAGCAACGCGACGCGTTGCCGCCGACGATAATGGCGAGGGTTTAGCGCACGCGAGGGTTTAGCGAGATTAGAGCGAAACGAGTGGCTCGAGCGCGGCTCACCTGTCGGGCCACCTCGAACGCGCATACGAGCGCACCGACGTCACTGCCGCGGCTTGTACACCTTGTTCATACTTGTACATAATCGATTAATTTATCTATTTGTATCGAATAACGATGTGTGTACTTCCGCTCGCACGTTTCGGCTGCCGAGCACATGGCACTTCCGTTCCCTTTTTCAATTTATATTAAACTAACGACCCGCAGCTTTCCTCGCGACTCCACGGCTGCCGTTGTCAGCCGAGCGTTCAATTTTAATCAGCGAATTCCGAGGCGACGGGAGAGCTTCGTCTCTGCATCTCGCCTGCATTAATTAAAAATGAAAATACGATTCTCGTTGCGATTACCGCCCTGAGGAAACTGTAATCGCGCGAGAAGCACCGTTTTAAACGAATCTAGATCAGATGCGTGAGATATCGAAGCTGCAACCGTTATCGAGTCTATGAACTTTAATTACATATATTTTAACTAGCCCGTTATGTCGTAGTGCGTTGAGCGATAGAACTTTGGGCATTTACAGCTACGACGCGTGAAACTTTCAGCACGACGCGGCTCGCGTGTTATCTGTATTGATAAAGTTTGAGTAGGAGCCTCGCGGGAGCCACTACTTCTTATTAACCGGAGAGACGTACAGAGACTCACACACATTTCTACCAATGCAGATTAGCTTTGAGTTTGATTGGAATAACGTTCAAATTTTAGACGGAGAAAGATTTTTATATAAAAGACGAATTTCTGAAATGCTTTTCATCAAGAGACAAGAAAATGGTTTAAATGTACAGACAGATACACACAGTCTTCCGGATTCATATAATACTGCAATAAAAAACCCACTATGATTTAATTTTCTTTCTTTAGGTTTTTTAAATTTTGTTCGTTTTCATCCTTTCTTGCTAGCGAAACAAATATTACTACCGTGACTTTCATCTTATTGCCATTTAGTTCTAACTAATATCTACAGTTTATCACTCTCTTGTTTTTAACAGCTTCTCAAAACCACAGGTAATTACTATTTCTTTCGCTAGAACCATATATTCAGTTTACTCTTTCCTTCTTTTATGATACTTGTCTCATTAATTTTGATATTACTGCTCAATATTTGGTTTATCTTTCCGGCAGTTATTTTCCTTATCGGAAAGAGTCTTTTTATTTATATGTATTGTTATCTCTTTCTAGTTTCAGGAATTGAAAAAAGATAAAAATAAATTAAACCGAGATCAACGTTAATCTGCATTGATAGAAATGGTCATCAGTCACTTTTCGACAGAGACAAAAACACTAGGGAAGAAATGAGAGTGATTCCTATTGAAAGTTTCCGATTAAAAATATTTTTAAATACTATAATGGGGGTAGAGGGAGTAGAGGAAGTAGAACAAATAGCCCCCTCGCGATCATTAACATTACCGAGGTGGCTCTCTTGCACACAGCACGATGACGCGTACGTTGACATTGCGAGCGGAAGTTCGCATCTTGCCGCTTTACTACACGATAAGCGTAGAAATTCGAAGAATCACGGTAGAATCCTCTCGGAACAGAGCACATTCGAAATAGAAAGAAAGACGATGGGAGCTTGAGAAGAATTCTTTTTAATTTATCCTGAAAATTATATAATTGTGAGACAACCCGGCATTTCGAAGAATTTTATGGGAGTTTTTTGAAATTTTACCACACATTTTACTAGTAATAACAATTGGTATACATTTTACTGGTAGAATGTATGGTGAGATTTCAAAAACTCTCGTACGGTTCTTCAAAGTGCCATGTCCCACGTCCCACACGATTTTCAGGATAACTTTTAAGAGAGAAAATTCTCCCCCCCGTAGAGAGATGCAGCGCGTCCGATATCGCGTGCCGATATCATCAGCTAACCGGGAATACCGCCAACTGTTCTCTCGTTATTTGCGAGTACACGTGCAACAATAATTAACGCAAATGTAACCGACGGATGTGGAACAAAGCGATTCTGGGCGCGCGGTGCAACGCTTTTTGAGCTCGGGACGCGGACGGAGCGTTGAACGAAGACGATCGCCGATGTGATACATCACAGTTGGATCTAATGCGGGCTCGATGGGGCGAGTTTCACTTGGTTCTTGTTCCGCGATCGCTGGAAACGCGTGCGTTACACACGGAAGTTCCGCGCCCGTCGACGATAAGATTTATCGCGCTGCGCTCTAAGTGATAACGTTGCGGATTAGTCGGACGATGCGAAATAACGCATGCAACGCACGTCACGCGAGCGTTACGTTCAGAACGGTCTTGTGTTCAATCAACAAAGGGGTAATACGAGTAATACCAGTTTTTTTCGGAAAGGAGGTCACGGTTTCATTATCCGTTTCATTTTTACACCTGCGCAATTATGCTTTAATCCCTCTGTCTCGTTATGAAATAGCCAAGTAGTAACCAACTGGCCGTGTAATAGAACGTCGCGTTATTGCAGAAGAGTTTTATTTTAAAAAAAACAGTCAAGTCGTCCTAAAAGTGACACCATAAGATGCAACGGAAGTTATAAAAAAACGGAAGATAAATATTTTCCGACGGTTGAAAAAGCTCTTTGCTCGTATCACGGTACGTCGGGATATCGTTGGAATTATTCGTAAAAGTTCTCGTTTACTTGGGACCAAGATATTGTTTAATTATATAATACTCGGCCTGCCAGTGACGTAATCCGCCTTACATGATGCAATTGGGCGAGCACGTCTCGGGTGAAATTATCGAAAATTCTAATTGACACGACTGATTCACGAGCGGAGATTCAAAGACTGATTATTTACATAGTTTCCTTTCATCGTCTACACTGCCACGCGTAAAATCTCTTTCGCGATAGACGATAATTATAGATCGATCGTCTATGTCGGGGAGAATTTCCGAAATACAGAGAAACGCCGTTCTCATTGAAGGATAACCAGAGATGATCCAAACGACTGCACGCAACTTGAATTGGAAGAATAAAATTGTCTCGCTCTTTATTTTATACAATTTATAATAATAACTTCTTCCATAATTTCAAGTCACTGTTGTGTCCCGATGCGACGATATCGGCTTTAAAGCCATGACCCAGATACAGAGCTAACTCCGCTGATGTGTTCCACTACCTACTCGCCGGAGGGATTTTTCCAAAAATAGGTCGACGACGGTTTCCCTTTTAATTACGCTAATCGTTCCTGACACGAGCAAATTAATTCGCAGAATCCTAATAGCGCATAATTAACTGCACCCTGAATAACCACATGCACGAATACGATTCGTCACCACCCATTTACGAAAACGGGTATCGATTCTCCGAGGGGGGAAGATGAACGTAACGAAACAATAATTTGTTCCGCATACCCGGAGCGGTGACCTCCTTTCAAAAGTAATTGCAATACGCTCTGACATCTTTTAATCGCGAGACTGCTGCACCTTAAAATGGCAGCGGAAGAGAAAATCTATTTCGAGATAACGGTGTTTTTTTATTACGTCATCTTTACAGCGTCGATAAAGAAACGCCGAGTAAAAATTTCATAACCGTCTAGACGGGAAATTTAATGGTGAAATTCAATTTCAGAGTGTACCACATCGGACGCGAAGAAGAAACAATGGCCAGTATTCACAGTCGGATCTTATACTCAGGACCGTCTTGAATTTATCTAACGAAGCCGCGTGGACTCTTATAAAAATGTGTGTAAGCGAAATAATTACTAGAAAATTACTGTAATTTCTAATCATTCAATTACTGAACTCTAGTAATTGTTCGGCGCGTTTTTCGTTCCCAGTTGTTACATTTCTGTAAGGGGCAGCATTTCACTACGGAGTATCTAAAGACGATCGCGAGACGATCTTAAATATAAGATCTGACTACGAATGCCGCTCTAAGACTTCGAAAATAAAAAATGTCACCGCGCACCTAACACTGCCTTTGAAAACCGCCGCGTTTGCACATCCCGGACTAGTAGAGGTTTACCGCGACCAGATAACGCACTCAATTGCGTGAGTTACGAACGCGTGACTTTGACGCATTGCCATTAACCTGACAGAGCGATTTCATTATCGCGACGTTGACCGGCGTATTAATCAGCGAAACAAAATGGGAATTAAGGTTTTCCTAATTTCGCCCTAAAATAAACGCTATATCCGTTAGACACTACACGCGATTTTGTTGATAAAGCGACGTTTCCGCGAGAAGTTGTTAATTCACTGTCGATATCTCGGTGTAAAGTCACGTGGAGCTGCCATTGAACTCTCGAGAGTAGTTAATTTCTTATCTAAACGTAGACCCAAACGGAAGAGATAAAAGTTTAAGGTAATCCTATAAAATTTAAAAGGTCGACCGAGGAGATGCGTAATTGCTTATTGAAACTTCGCGGGGGATAGTCGACGTTTAATCCTTGTCATTTAAGACAGAACGGAACTTCGGTCTAAGGATTAAATAAGGTTTTAATGTATTATAGAACAGAGTTATGAGACGCGTAGCCTCAGGACCGCGAAACTTTACTCATGCGTAAAGCGACCGCGACAAAAATGAAATATGAGACTCCTTTTGAGCACACATCACGAAGCGCAGTTAATTCTGTGTCGTTGGTCGTTCATTTCGAAAACAATGTAATCTCGGTTTTGACGCGCCGCAAATTTAGGGGAAAAAATATGGGCATAAATTAACGCGACGGCTCGATTTAAATATTTTGTATAAACTGAGCTTACGCTGTTTTCAAAATAAACGAATCTCTCGTATCGGATTGTTGCGTCCAAAACAAGCGGACTTAAAACGGACTTAATCGGATTATAAAGTATTGTAAATGCCACGTATCATATTACACGTCACGTCGAGTTTTCAATATATGCTTTCTGTTTCTTTAAATATAATAAACTTATAGAAATGCTCATAGGAAACGTGTGAGGTAGCGATAGTGTTGTTGTACATTTTCTCACGTTGAGAAGAGTATTGCTAAAATTTTTCAATTACACGTTCACGCTCGTTTCCTCGGGAATTGTTTGAAAATCGACAGATTGGCCGCAAAAACCGAATTTGATACGCACCGATCCGATCATTATCCAGAGATGGTTGGAGCTTCTGCCCGAAACGAATCTCCGTAGACGCAAATTAATTGCAAGCCCTATTAACGTGTCACGTTTCGAACGCAAACGCGGCTGAAACGTACTGCCTCGCGCACACACTTCCACGTGCTTTATCCTCGAAGGTGATAACCGCGGATACACGGCGGCAGCCCTCGAGATGCAACCTCCAGTCTATCGCTAGAGGGACACCGCCGTGTCGCTTCACCTATGTAAATATCAATGGTTACGTAAGTGATCGGTAATGGTCAACGTAAGACAAATTTATAATTATCGGCCAATTCTCTCGGCTCGTGTTTCGATTGTAAATAAGCATAATCGTACGAATTAAAGCGATTCTAGATGACGATGTAAGTCAGTAAAGTAATTACATAGAAAGACGATTCTCCCCCTTTTATTTAAGCGTTATTACTAACGATGTAAAAGTCATATCCGCGGCTGCGATTACGAGAGACGGAAAAACGATCGAGTCGATCGTCGAACTCGCCGCGCGGCGCAAGTCGAGTACTTTCGTGATCCTCGCGCACTTTTCGTTCGTGCTGTTAGCTCTCGATTTTCGTTTCCGCGACCGTCGAGATTCCATGGCGTTCAATGTTGTTATAGAGCCACGATAAAATAATCATACAGAGTGTAGGACGAAATTGACCGGAGGAGAGCCGGAGCACATTCCGAGTTTCGCCTAGCAAAGTGAATATAACTTGCGTATACTATTAGAAGAGAAAATAACTTTAGTGGTGAAACACCTGTGTGTTGAAGCATATTGTAAACTTTTCGGCCACCGCGTCCGCTTCTCCTTCGCTTTTCTCATTTGTTTAAACGTCTCCAGGACGCTGACGCCGATTATTCGTTCGTTATTCCAACGAGATGAAACGCAATGGTCTCCCTTTCATAGTCTTAAATGATATTGCGACCTTAGCGTTAAAGGAATCAGTTTCAAGTTAGACAAGCGAATGAGAAGTGTTGCATCAAAATGGAACAACGGTGAACCAGAGTGTCGAGCAAAGAGAGCTGGCACACTTTGGTTGCGCAATAGACAAACTAATCGGTGACAGTCGCGCGTTTGTCACGAGGTGCGTTATCTCGTGCGTTACCCGCGCGGCTATTATTACACGAAAATGAACAAATGTCCGCATCGAGACGGAGAATTCGCGTGATTGCATGTGCGCAAATATAAAATTCCACCGCTACCGAAACGCTGCCGAAGATTCGTCACCCGGTAAACGTCAACTCATCAATATTACAATTTCCTACTCGACAATATCGCTGTTGTGCGCAACACATGTCGTATTGCAGTTATATTGTTGAGTGGAAAATTGTAATATTGATGTAATGTACACGGGGAGAAGTTTCTTTACAATTTACCCTGAAAACTATGTAATCGTGGGACAACCTGGCATTTTGAAGAACTTTATTAATTTATTATTTACTAGTAAAATGTATGGTAAAATTTTAGAGAGAACTCTAAAAGTCAATCAGTGGATTGTCACTGAAATCAGTGAATATTCGCTGATTCACAGTTTAAAAGACCTGTGTCCACGATACTAGAGCTCGGTTCAAGTTCTAGCATAAAATTCTTCGAAATGCCGTGTTTTGTCCCACGATTACATGATTTTCAGGATAAATTTTAAGAGAAAATTCTCTTCGTCTAACTGTTAGTTGACGTTTACTGGCCACTCATCGCCTCAGACGTCTCGGTACTTGACGACAAATTCCCATACGTAATCGCCTCGTTCCGTCGTTATTTTTTCCCAGGAAAAACGGAGGTTTGCGTTAGTCGTTGCTGTCAATGGAACGATATCCGATGCTGCCTTTGCGTATCGGGATAGCCACTGTTTCCAATTATGAGTCCAATTATGATTCTTTGTGACGATATACACGTCTTATTTGTAAAACAAACCACGCGTTCTATTAATGATAACCAGCGGGACAGTTATCTGTTAATCTCCGTAAGTCTGCAGATGAGAAAGTAAACGTAGCCCTGGAAAAAGAGTTGAGTCGTGATTCGGAATAATTGCACGAATTGATGCGCTCAAATCGAAGAATTGATCGAGTCCGCTTTCGCGTAATGTGTTTTCGAAAATATCTCTGCGAACCTTGGGAGTTTCGTTGTATCGCGCCACACAGGTACAAACTGTTTCTACAAACTCATTTTTCACATCATCCACCATCGGTCCACACAACACCGGGAGATGTTTTCCTTTCGGTCGTTGCGATATCAATAATTCGTACTTCAAAACAGTCACAGATAACGACGTATATGTATATTTTGCAACGACGAGACCGCCGCTTATTCGCGCGAAAGCGAATTCCTTTTCAGAAATCGTACGGAGCGATTCGATCGCGCTCCTCCAGCGAGATTGTCCTCGCGGGATTAAATCTGTTCTACGTTCGCATTCTAATCGACGATCGTGCCTTGAGATTCATTTTTTGAAACTCACTCCCGAGAGAATATCCTTCGAGCGTGTGTATGAAATCCAGAATTCGAAGTGACGAATTTGGATCGTGTCCGATTCGAATTTCGATAACTGATTTTTCCTACGAAAGCTTTTTAATAGCACGCTGTAAAAACGCATGTAAAGTTCCATAAAATTACGCTATTCATAACGGAAATGTATAAATTCACGACTTTTACAAAAATTGGTTTTCTTACGCTTGTTGTGTAAATAATTGTTTATGTTTGACGAAAAATTACGAAATTAAAAGCAAGCTGATTACTTATTACGTAAGATAATAATTTTATCTGCAACATATAAATTTACTGACGTATGTAAATATACTTGGTATTAATAAATGGTGCCCCAATATTATCCACTGTAATAGTTGTAATTTTACATGAATTTTTTTACAGCGCAGGCACGATCGGGCGACAAAACACGTGTTTAAAAAAATTCTGCGTACGCTTTTTGGAATAAATTTTATATGTTAATGATATATTAGTATCTTAAAACTTTGAGTAACTTTCTTCTCTATCCGCCGCTCTGGAACGTTTAAAGAAAAGTTCCGTGGGGAGTGTGAGAATAATTTTTGTCAACTAATCATAAAAATCTTACGTAATTACGCAGCTTGTATAAAAGCGAATACATGTTAAATTCCTCCTCTCGGTCATTGTTAGATTACGGCGAACGCAAAGTCAGCAAGGAATCTGACAATAACATAACGGCACATACATACACACACACACACACACGCGCACGTATGCACGCGATCTTGCCAGAAACTTACATAAACGCACACGTCATTAATACATTTGTAATCGTTCTATTTGAAGACTGTGACACGAATCGCGATCTACAAACGTAGATGCTTTAAATGTAACAAGTCTACTGAAGCAACAACAGTGTTAATTTAGAAAATTAAAAGTTGATTTGTTCAGTAATTGCAACTTCATATATACATTTTTTTCTTTTAGTTATGAAATTGGGAGAAACACAGCTCTTTTGAAATTGGATTACAGCACTATACAAAATTTCGGAACAGTCTCGTATTTCTACAGGCTCGAGAATAGAAGGAATAGATTTTTATCCATTTTCTGCGACCTTTCTCTATATTCTCCGCGGATAATTTACTCGTCGTCAGAAGGCAAAGCCCATTGCGCGAACGACGATCGTTGTTCGCGTGAAATCGGATCGAAACTCGAGATCGGTCCGGAGAAGGCAGTGACCCGCGCATGAATCATGTGCGCGTCATGATTTATTTACGGACAAAGTGACCGTCTCTCTCAGAAATGAATACGTCATACGACGTCACCAGAATCTCCGATCCCGGCATTAGACGATTCGCTGACGAAAACGCGTTTGCATTCCGCAACAGAGGCGTGCAAGCGTGCATTTAGGTCGGCAAAGCGATTTCGTGTCACATGTTACTTCGATGACTCGCGATGTCACTTCTAAATATATGCATATATTATATAGACACACACAAACCGTTAATTTATCCCCACGATAAAATAAGAACAATAACGACCGATCACCTGCCAGACGTAAATTGATCCTTCGAGAACATGCTCACGCGACATGCATATAGTTACTAATTGTACCATTGCCGACTACCGACTCGAAGTATAACGAATATGCGACATTTTTAATAAATTATTTTGAAGATTGCCTGCGCCTTGTTTTCTCCTCGCCCTACAATTGCGCTTGTCCCGCCATCCTATCAACTACATAATTAAGGGTCTTCCAGTAGACTGGCTGACTTGTAATTTCAAGACAATGTTTTAAAATATTTATCTATTATCAGAGGAAAGTCCTCCGTTATGAGATAGGCCTCTAATATGAGATAGCAGGTTTTCAACATCCAAATTTGATCACAAATCTTTATTCGCAACGATTACACGATCTAGCAATTAATTTTTCACCAAACAGATTTCGCTCCAAGAACAATAAATTAACGATGAAACCAATAGATGATGCCTATTAATTTAACAGAAACCCTGCTATCCCATATTAGAAGTCTATCTGATAATAGGGGACTTTACTTACATTCCTCGAGAAATAATTAGATATTACATGATTGAGACATGTAGAACGAGACTGAGATCTTTTTCAAATAGAAAAAGAAGTCATTGTGCTTATCGAAGCAACTAATGTATCTCCGTAAGAAGTGAAGAGTACTTAAAGAGTAAATACTTGTTGAGTCCGTTACGTAACAATCACCCGTGCTATTTTGGGAATTCTTTGCTAAAACGACACAAAATAATATGCCCTAATGATCAAGTATATATGATCTTTTTAAATAGAAAATCTTAAAGAAAATTAGAAAAGTTTGCGTTTTTAAGTCTTCGTGAAAAAACTTAGGTCATTCCGTATAGAGCCACACACTCGTATGTGCGAGAACTCGCGTGTTTGCTTGTTTTTCTTGTCATTAACGTAATTGCCGGTGTGACCAAGTCATTAGTATTATATGTATCGATCATGCGGCGATAGCATGACGCGGAACAACGGTTAAAGTTGAGACGGAGCTGTTTCTAAGCGGAACGTTTGGTATCAAAAGATAAAATTCTGTACTTCTTCGATATATAAAAATGCACGTATGCTAATAATATCGTCATTTTCGAGAAACGATTTGCTAGACGTTTGCATTATTTTTGTCGTTTCTCTGTCTGCTAAATGTATGAGGAAGTACTGATATTTGTGTCATCGAGATCGAACAAGGCCGTCGTAAGAAATAGAACTCGGAATCCCCATCGTTTCACACCATTTCCGCAAAAAGAATCACATATTATTTACATAATCAGAATTATTTATGACAATATCCTTAGTCCCAGTCTACAATAGATATTTAAACCCTAAGCCTTAAGAAATTGACTAATCACAGTCGCATATTCTACTCGTATTTGACCGTGATTGGTCAATTTCTTAAGACCCAGCCTACAATAGACGATTTAAGCCATAAGCTTTAAGAAATTGGCCTATCACGGCCAAGTATAAGTAGAATAGGAGACTGTGATTAGTCAATTTCTTAAGGCTTGGGGTTTAAATCTCTAATGTAGACTGGGACTAAGGCTTACGGCTTAAATCATCTATTGTAGACTGGGACTAAAGGCCTGTGTCCACGATGCTAGAACTTGATCAAGTTCTAGCATCGTGGACATAGGCCTTTAGACATCCATATCAGTATCTAGTGGATATTTATGTAAGATATCTCCCCAGGTAGCATGCCATATCTAAAAGACAGCTTTAAGACGTCTTTAAGTCAAAAGACGTCTTAAAGACGTCCTTATGATGTCTTTTAGATATGTGTGCTACCTGGGTCTGTAGACTTATGATACAAGTCCTGTAATCATAAGATGATTAGTCAAGTTTCAATATTAGTAAAAAGAAACACTATTTTCGTCAAAAAACTGCTCGGCTAGCGAATCACTGCGAATGGCGAATTGTGCGCGACGTATCGACGAATTTTTGCCGCACACTATATCACGAATATCGCACATAGCTTTATTATTTGATGCTAGATTAGTGCGGTGTACCACGTTTTTTCCCCGGAATTCTCGATGACGTCACGCAGTCGCAGACCCAGCGGAGATGAAAAGAAGGCTCTACCTGCTCCTGTCCTTGCCACCAACCACATCCAGTCACGTGCCACGCTATGCGTCAGCGCTCGTCTCGCTCGTACGCTTTAAGCCTGATCTACAATGTAGATTAGAAATATTCTATTTCGTACAAGCAAATCCATACGCTTAAAAATAATTATCGACAATATGTACGATTATATAATATACAATTCGTCAGCTTGCACAAATTTTTTAAATGTATTTCTCAGTTGTAAAATAGAATCTTTCTAGACAAAGAGGACGTATGTTAGATCAGACTTTACGACACGTGAGACACGTCGCGTCTCGTCGGCGGCGGTGGTGAGCGGTGGGGCGGTATTCAACGGCGTTCAACGGCGTTTTCCGTAGCCTAACGTACACGTCACGGCACTTGCAACGTAGGAGCTCGTCATCTCGCGACTCTTGCAACGTAGGAGCTCGTCATCTCGCAACTCCGCCTCGAGTGAGTAGGTGAGTACCGAGAGCCAGTGACGTCTTAACGCGTTGCGACCGTCCGCAGTTCGTTGGTGTTTCCCGACGAGGGCACATCCACGTTTCGGACGTCGGGCGTCGCCGATCGTTTGTTCTCTCCTCCAGGTGGATACCGTTCCGACATATGCGTGACACGTATCAGCTTACGAATAAATGATCTCGCGATACGCGACTAAGGGCCGGTTCTTTCAACCTCTTGGTAAACTGACGAATAGTTAAATTATATGTCCATCTTTGTCTAACTTGAAGAAAAAACAAAGGCGTACGTGATGATTTAACTATTGTTAACTCGTCAAGAGGTTGGAACACTTGGAACAACCGACCCTTAGGATGCGTTCGAGAGCTCACTATCAGCTACTTAGCACTAGCGTCGTTCTATCTTTCTTCGACGCATAGTGAGATAAGCTTGTTTTCTATTGCTGCACTAGTTCACTAGTGCAGCAAGCTAGAATGAGAAACATATACTTGTTTTACTCTAATTTATTGCACTAGTTTAGCACCAGCGTAGCAACAGAAAACAAGTCTATTGCCGCATAATGACGCATAATGGCGCATACTAACGTATAATAATGTTTTCAGCGCCAAATAGCGCTGATAGCGAGCTCCTGAACGCACCCTTAATAAATCGTGACAGTTTCGCGGGGTCACTCCGGCAATATTCTCTGTAGCGAGTGTAGGGTTCCCATAATAAGAGTTAAGCCAATGTAGTGACGATTACTTATTGGTTGTCTCAATCTGCCGTTTGTAACAGCCAAGCAAACGCGAATTTTAAACACGACATTGATAAATTGGGTTACATGATAGAGACATATAATAAAAGTTATAATGCCAGACTGTGCAGCTCCAGGGTGTTTCAAATTCATCCTCGAAACAGTTCAAAATGTGTCATTTTCCATTCGAAGATATGGAAATAATCAGAGAAGCGCAATCGACGTCTCGCCTGCTGACTGACCCCCAATGTTGAGCCCGTAGTGAATCCTATGAGCAAACTAGGCGTACTGTAAATAAGAAAAAAAAGTATATTTGTAATGTTATTTTCTAAAAAGAAAACATATTTTAGATATCCCTGAGACATTGTTGATACATCTTGGGTATACAAGTTGCGTGGTTTTGAGTTATACCTTACCATAATCCTGTACTAGCACTAGCTGTACTATTTTAGCTGCGGGGCCCAACATGGCGACCATGAGAAGCCTGGAGGGGGTAACGATTGCGCTTCTCTGATTGCTTAGGACTTTAATCAGATCATAGTATGACTAGTAAGTCCACTCTCTGCCGGTCTCTTTGATCTTTGCGATCCCGATCACGTGGTATTCCGTCATACCCGGGCAGAATTTAGCGACGTGTGTGTGTGTGTGTATACGTTACACTATGGTCAGGCTCTGATTAAAGAGTCTGTAGCTAACAAATTGCATAAAGATTGCTGCACGCAAATTGCCATTTAATGGCCAAGAGGCGCGACGCAGATTGAGGAAGTTTGTAATTTTATGCTCTTCTCTGTGCAGGTGCAGGTTATTCTTCCGCTGCGACAGTTAGACTCTTGACCAGGCAAAATGAGCTACGGTTACCAAGTGAGTACATTTGGTGTACAATTGTTACACTGATGCCCTTTTTTTACCAACACAGATTAATTTTAATCCCTGTTTAACTAAATTTTTATCTTTTTCCAACTCCAGAGACTAGAAGATCAAAAGTAAGTTAAACCGAGATCAAAGCTAGTCTGCATTGGTTGAAATTGACATGAAGGGCGTATTTTCAAACTGTGTCGATTTGTCCCTCCAAGACGTGTATACAGAAATTATACACGTGCTTTCTATTATCGTCTGAAACTCTGTATCTATCTATATGTAGCACGCGGAGCTTGGTATCTTGACATTTTTCATCAAAGACAGATACAAGATACATTTTCAATGGATTCAGTCAAGAAAGACAAGTTACGTTCGGCATTGCAAATCCGAGGCGTCAGAGTGCTCTTTTGCATTCGAGTGAGCGAGAGAGGAGAATGAGATAGAAACGGAGGAAGAGCAGTCTGACGCCTCGGATTTGCAATGCCGAACGCAGCTACAAATACAAGTTACGTTTCTTAAATTCCTTCGATTTATGTAGCTAAGGTCTGTTCTTTATAGCTGCACTAGTTCAGAGTTTATTTTTTTTCCCCCTAATGTGGAAGCAGAAAGATAAACTCTGAACTGATGCAATAAGTTCAGCTACAAAGAATAGACCTATAGACTTTTGAGAAAAGATACCAAGCTCTGGTAGCATGTTGACACAGTTTAAAAATGAGCTCGTTTGAGTAGTTAGAAGTTTGCGCATGGTATACTATTTGTTTCTGTATCTCTACCTCGACATATCCAAGGGGCCGCCTGTTCAGTTTCCGGGACGAGCACAAGCGCCAACGTCGTTTGGGGCCCCACCTAACGCACCCTCTGCCCCCGGTGTTCCGCCTTACCCTTCGGCGGCTTTCTCGAACGCGCCGCCGACGTCCTTCGGCATGCCACAGCCACACTCTCAGGCTTCCTATCCGGCTTCCTATCCGACGCATCCCGCGCATTCCACTCCTGGCGGCGCACCAGTACAAACCAGTCCTTATCCCCCGCAACACATGCCGTATTCTCAACCCGCGCATCCCGCTCCTGGCGGCGCACCAGTACAAACCAGTCCTTATCCTCTGCAGCAGATGCCATATCCTCAA